>NC_134690.1:23614228-23646728 GCF_050947455.1 Rhinoderma darwinii
AATGGCTTGTGCAGTAAGTATAGACATTGGAAGAGAATTTCCAGGAGACATTTCTAATGTATAAATATTGTATTCAGCTTTTGAGATCTTATTTCTATGCTGAGACACACAATATGGAGAAAAGTATTGGGACACCAGTCATTCAGTCCATTACCCCAGGTGTATAAGATCCAGCTCCTCGCCCTGCAGTCGTCTTTACAGACATTTGTGATCGAACGGGTCATTGTAAAGAGATCACTGACCTCCAGCGCGGTCCTGTAATAGGACGTCACCGATGTAACGAGTCAGTTCCAGAAATTTCTTCCTTCCTAGATATTCCACCATCATCTGTGACTGATATTATTGTAAAGTGGAAGAAACCGCAGCAACTCAGCCACGAAGTGCAGACCACGTAAAGTTACAGAGCGGGGGCGCCAGGTTCTGAGGAGTAAGTGCAGAAAAGTTGCCAACGCTCTGCTGACTCAATAACTGCAGAGTACAGACCTCTGGTATTAACATAAGTACAAAAACTGTGCCCGGGAGCTTCATGGCATGGGGGCCGAGCAGCTGCATGCCAGCCTTACATCACCAAGCACAATGCCCAGCGTCAGGTGGAGGGGTGTAAAGCCGCCGCCACTGGACTCTGGAGCAGTGGACACGTGTTCTGTGGAGTGAGGCTTCTCTATCTGGCGGTCTGATGGACGAGTCTGGGTTTGGTGAATTCTAGAAGAACGTTACCTGTCTGACTGCATTGTGCCAGCTGTAAAGTTTGGTGGAGGAGGGATAATGCTATGGGCCTGGTTTTTCAGCGGTGCACAAAGCAAGATCCATAAAGACATGGTTGGTGGGTATATTTGGTGTGGAAGAACTTGCCTGGACGCACATAGTCCTCAACCCCTTCCAACACTTTTTGACGAAAATTGCGAGCCAGGCCCCCTCCCCTAACACCAGTGTCTGACCTCACTAATGTTCTTCTGGATGAATGAGCAAAAATTCCCACAGACACTTCAAAATCTTGTAGAAAACCTTCCCGGAAGAGCGGAAAATGTTCTAGCTGCAAAGGGAGGGAATAGCTCTATATTAATATCTATGGATCTAGAATGGGATGTGATAAAAGCTCCCATAGGTGTAATGTGTAGGTGTCCCAATACTTTTGTACATGGAGTGTATGTTCGCTTGAAGTTACAGGCCAAAACCTTGAGTCTGCACTACTGATTTTGAAGACAACATTTTCTGCTCTGGTCCGGTGTAGTGTTTAATTTAAAGAACAATATGAACATGCTAACTGGCTTGAATAATGGTATTTCTATATATGTGGGGGCATTGATGTTAATGAGGATTTAAGGTATCCATGGCAACACTGTACAGGAAGCAGAATAGGATATGTTGTTATTAGATTTTCTCTGTTGGGCAGCCTCGGGCCTACACTTCACTTTTGTATTCTCTGTAAAAATAGCTAGTTGGGTGTAAGTGCTTTATGGCAGCTGCAATGAATGGGAGTTAATAGACATACGTGTCAGACTTCTACTGTCTCCAAGAAGAGATGAAGTTCAAACACCTCCACAGAGAATGCAGAATGACACGGGGGGCTGCATACAGAGCCTTATCTGTGTATATAGCGTATAGTGGCTTATCTAGGCCTCCAGCAGTGCAATAGTACGGTCATTAACTTGCCCACTTCCTAATAACAGCGAGATGACTCTGCTCATTCTGTCCCAGTCTGTTTTGCAAAGCTGACAAGTGATCTGCAGAAAACAGGAAATGTCAGCCTATTGTGTGTGTTCCATTGACCAATGTGAAAACTTAAACATTTCAAGTTTTTTTTTTCATTAGGACATTCAGATTAAAAAAATCCAAATCTAATAAAAAAAAGTTTAAAAAATATTTAAATAGTTAAACAATCCTTTTCTGATAATACATTATTATTTTCTCATAATCCTTTCTAAATCGCCAGATAACACACTGTAAGGATCCTACATTAGGAGTTCACATAATACTCTATGATATAACAGGAATATGATATATGATTTTTTTTCTACATGACACAGTCAGCTCTGCTACATCTGTGGAACCTTGTTTTGAATATTCTTTTTTCGCTCCTCTTTTCAGCTAACTTTTGTCCAAACAGAGACACTTACAGCAACTGCAATTCACTCCAGGATTACTGCGGTATGGATTATATACAGGAGGGTTGTAAAGGATCATGTAACTGCAAAACTGAGATTATATAAAACTCTATTGATCAGTCAAAATTATGGAGAAAACATCAAGTGGTAGTTTGTCCGATTAACATTTTGTTCCTTTATAAGTAAATAAAAGCAATTCTAAATGAAACAGATGTAGTCGTTCTTGTCGGCTCTTATTGGTCTAGTAGAATTAGAGAATATGGAGCCTGGGATAGTTAAAGGGACGGTAAAACATGATGATGGGTGAAAACCATGTCTATTATATGGAGTGAGGCAAGATGAGGGCAAGACTTGTACGAATATAGCCAACGTGGGCATTTCTGTGACATTTTGTGGACGTTACTGGGCAAATTGGGGGCGTAGCATAAATGTCCTGCAAATGGGGATTCATCTGTCGGGTGTTATGCCAAATCTATCATTCAATTGACCCACGATTCAATATTACATTTCTCTGTAAACCACACAAAACATAAATAATTTTTTAGATAATACTCCTGTCTAGATATTGCTGTTACATACATGTGACGGCCCCCCCCCCCCCCCAGTTTTATTTTATTCTCCTAGAACTTCCACTTAGTGTCCAGTCCTGGTGGTCACACAAGCTCAGTCGCTCAGTCCCACGGCTTGGATTCTCTTGTACACGGGCGGCAGAGTCAGTGGCGGATTAAGTAGACCATAGGCCCTGGGTTGTTCCACAAACTTGGGCCCCCCTTCCCCACCACCGCTCTGCCGTGTCTATAGTGAACACCTCCTTTTTGTGTGAGCATTGACAATTGGGTGTTATGATTCCTCTTGTCACAGGGCTGTGTCCCTACATACTGACAGTCTCCAACCATTGCTGACAGTATCACGATGTTCAGGGACACTTCCTCCTGACAATGGGAATGGTAAGACACATTTGTTTATTAGTCCTGGATACACAAATATATGTAGAATACCAGGATTTCCTACAACAGACATGTCAGGAGAGGGGACAGATCCCCTATAGATCCAGTGACTCACAAGTGACGTGTTCTCTGATGGGAGTCGTTCTCTTTTCTTTTCCATATGACGCAGACTGTTATGTTGACTTCTCCTGATGAGACATCTTTGCTCCTCACTTCTGCAGCCATTTCCAGTCTCTATAGAAAGACACAAATTTAGACACCAAGGCCCAGGCCCATACATTAAAGGGGTTGTCCGGGCACGGACCGGTTTTTATACTGATGACCTATCGATGGGCCTGGACAACCCCTTTTACTCAGACTAATAAATTTGGACCCCAGACTAGATCATAGAATACATACAGACCCCAGACCTTATAAACTATTGCAGTCCCCAGACCAGACCCCCTAAA
The DNA here is from genome assembly GCF_050947455.1 of Rhinoderma darwinii. Lineage (NCBI taxonomy): Eukaryota > Metazoa > Chordata > Amphibia > Anura > Rhinodermatidae > Rhinoderma > Rhinoderma darwinii. The sequence continues at coordinate 23,617,730 of NC_134690.1, forward strand.
CAAATACAGACCACAGTACAAGCACCCTAAATAAATACAGACCTCAGACCTGACACCTAAACTAATAATAACCCCTAAATAAAGAACCCTAAACTAATACAGACCCTAGACCAGGCCCCCTAAATACAGACCCCATAAACTAATACAAACCCCAGACCCCTAAATACAGATCCCCTAAATACAGACCCAGACCTCAAACTAATACAGACCCCCTAAATACAGACCCCAGACCTGACCCCTACACTAATAATGACCCCAGACCTGACTCCCTTAAGTAATACAGACCCCAGACCAGACCCCCTAATCTAATACAGACCCCAGACCAGACCCCTAAACTACAGACCCTAGAACAGGCCCCTTAAATAGACCCCATAAACTAATACATACCCCAGACCTGACCCCCAAAATACAGACCCCAGACAACAAACTAATACAGACCCCCTAATTACAGACCCCAGACCCCTTAAACTAACAGACCCTAAACCCCTAAAACTGATACAGAACTCAGAACCCCTAGATGCAGACCCCAGACCCCTTAAACTAATACAGACACCAAATTTCCTAAATACAGACCAGACCCCCCTAAATACAGTCCCCAAATCAGGCCCCCTTAATTCAGACCCCACAACAGACCCCCTAAATGCAGACCCCTTAAACAAATCCTTCCCCTTATACTTACACAGCATCTCACCTCATTCTTCTCTCTGGAGTCTTGCTGCTGCTCGTCCTGCGGTCATGTGACCAGCAGGTCTCTAAACAGTAGTGAGAACTTCAGAGGTGAGGTCATGTGAGCTTATGTCTAAAGGTCCTTTTGCAGGACATATACAATGCCGTTTCATCGCGGTTTTTGCCACGATTCGCTGCAAAATCGCGGCAAAACAACATTGTACTTTGGGCGGCCATGAGACCCCTGGGCGGCCGCCCAAAACGCCCTATGATGATCCACCATTGGGCGGAGTAATTACTGCTATAGTGCAGGCCAGCCAATAAGAATCAGCGCACAAAAAGCGGATATTCCCAAGCATGCGTAGTGTGTCCCACCACCAGTTTAAATAGTCGTACATGTTATATATCACTTCTAAAAATACAAATAAAAAGCACAATTGAGATGGAGAACAGCAGTATAATGGCTATAACACATATTAGGGCCAGTCCACACTGAGTTTTCTGACATGTATTTTTGACGCGGAAACCGCGTCGGAAAACACGCAAAAAAATGGCCGAAAATGGGAGGTGGAGGCGTTTTTTCCCGCAAGTGGAAAAAACGGCTCACGGGATAAAGAAGCGACATGCCCTATCTTCGGGCATTTACGTCTCTGACCTCCCATTGACATCAATGGGAGGCAGAGAAAGCGTATTTCGCTGCGTTTTTGCCCATCAGCGGTCAATGGCCGCAGGCGAAAAACGCCGCAAAAAATGGAAAATGTGCCTTCAAATTCCAAAGATTTTCTGCCTGCAAAAAATTCTGTGTGAACCCAGCCTTACTATTAGTGTGACTATTGCTGTTGTATATTTTGATTAGAAGCTCCTGTTTCCTTAAGAAAGGGAAACTGAGTTTTTTGGCGCTGTTTTTGACGCGGAAACTGCGTCGGAAACAGCGCCAAAACTGTCCGAATCGCCTCCTGTTGATTTCAATGGGAGGCGGAGGTTTATTTTTTCTGCGAGCGGGAAAAAAACGCTTGCGGGAAAAAGAAGCGACATGCTCTTTCTTACGACGTTTCCGTCTCTGACCTCCCATTGAAATCAATGGGAGGCAGTGAAAGAGGCCCTCAAATTGCGAGTATCCAGAATATTTATACAACAATCCTGCAGGATGTTTAACTATAGAGAACTAACAATAAAGGAAGGTATTGAAGCATGTTACAAGAAAACATAGAAATGACAAATTTCATTAAAGGGGTTGTCCAGGCACAGACAACTGATGACTTATCCACAGAATAGGTCATCAGTATATGATCGGTGGGCGTCCAACACCCTGACCCTGCACCGATCAGCTGCTCCAGCTGCCTCCGGGCTCCGGATGTTATGCAGGGTATGCAGTATTTGGAGTCATAAGCAGATGGCTCCGGTCATGGAATAGCGGCGGTGGTGCAGAGCAGAAACTCTGCTCCTATGCACCTGAATACTGCAGATCGGTCGCTATTCTGTGACTGGAGCCATCTGCTTCTGGCATGGACATCTGGTACATGGGGGTAGCCGGAGCAGCATATCGGTTTGGGGTCCGGGTGTCAGACCCCCTCCGATCATATACTGATGACCTATCCTGTGGACAACCCCTTTTCACGATACCTCCCAACTTTTGAATTTGGAAAAGAGGGACATTTTAAGCTACGCCCTAACCACGCCCAATATCCCGCCTAAACACATCAACTCACGGTCAGATCCTTCCTCAAATAACGTGCGCACATTCTCACTGCGGATCTCTAGACTGTCTGGATATCACAGATATTATGGATCCGGTTATATCGTCTTTGTGTTACTTTTCCTGTCTTGGGTATAACATTTGCTCATCACGGCGACAGCAGCTGCAGGACGAACCGAAAGGCTGAGAACAATGAAAGTCAAGAGGGAGACCCTGTGGTGGATGACATTTCAGTTGACAGGTAGCAGAGTTACATGATGGGGAATTAGTTTTTTTCCTGTCGTGTAACTCTGCTACCGGTCCTTGGAAAAATGTTTCCCAATGGTGGAGTACCACAAAGAAACACGTGGGAATCGGACATGATGGGGAAACATTTTTCCCTGTGGTGGATGACTTTTCAGTTGCCAGGTAGCAGAGAGTTACATAAAGGGGAATTATTTTTCGTTAACCTCCTTTTTTTTTTTGTCATTATATTTTTATTGAAGATTTTTGCATTTTTAAAAGGTAGAACATAAAATAGAAAATTCCCCCCTCCCACGCGGATCCCCCCGCTCTTGAGAAGAAGTCCTTCCGTTGAAGGTACCGACCTTCGGATTCATCAACTCGAAGAGTTCCTTATATAACATTGCGTGATGGATGTCCAATGGCAGGAAACACACTTTCACCTTATTCCTTCTCACAAGGTGCATATATTAAACACACAAGTAGCTCATACAAAGTAGTCAGATGCCAAATGGATCCCGGACGCAGCCCAGATGTACTGCTTTTCCAAAGAAATAGAAAAACCAACGACTAACGATCGCTCACATCCCTCACAATAGGCAAGGCCAGCCCCGGAAGAATTCTATCCACTAGCAGAACTGTTGGCGCTAAACCCGTGGTGTCTAACCAAGGGGACCCCAGGTCCCCAAACTTTGCAGGGGTACCCCTTTTTCCAAATACATATTTTTCCATTCTTAGCATAGTATTGACTCTTGTTTTAAATTCAGAAAGTGTGGGTGGGTCTGTATCTTTCCAGTGAGAAGCAATTTTCTTGCTTGATACAAAAGGCGCATCACCGCCAGCCGTTGGTTCTCCGTCACAGGCAGTTTTGCAGTGTAACCTGGAATACTTGTCACGGGATCTAAATCGATACATCAAATAAAACGTCTTAATAAAATTGACCGTGTCTCTCCAAAACCGGTTCAGGCTAGCGCAAAACCACATCACATGTATGAGGTCTGCATCCTGTTCGCCACATCGATGACATGAGGAATCCTTCCTATAGCCTATTTCGTAAAGTAATAGTCGGGTTTTGTAGACCATATGTAAAAGGTATATCTGGGAAAGTCTATACATTTCCCGTAACCCCTTAAGGACGCAGTGACATGTGTTACTTTATGTGGTAATAACTCTGGAATGCTTAAACCTATCCAAGCGATTCTGAGATTGTTTTCTCCTGAGACATTGGACTTTATGTTAGTGGTAAAATTTGGTCGATATATTCAGTGTTTATTTGTGAAAAATTGCAAGATTTAGAGAAAATGTAGAAAAAATAGAATTTTTCTAAATTTAAATGCATCTGATTGTTAGGCCTCATTTACACGAACATGATATACGTCCGTGAGACTCGCGTGCTTTTCACGCGGGTCGCACGGACCTATACAAGTCTATGGGGGCATGCAGACAGTCCGTGAGTTTTGCTCAGCGTGAGTGCGCTGAAAAAAACTCACGACATGTTCTAAAAATCTGCGTTTTTCGCGCATCACGCACCCATTGAAGTCAATGGGTGCGTGAAAACCACGAAGGTCGCACGGAAGCATTTCCGTGCGAACTGCATGATTCGCGCAAGAGCTGTCAAACTGAATGTAAACAGAAAAGCACCACGTGCTTTTCTATTTACAAACATCCGAACGGAGTGTCTTAGAGATGACCGAACCGAACTTCACCGGGTTCGGCCGAACTCGTTTTGACCGAACCCGGCAGGAGACAGTCACTGTCCAGGGTGCTGAAAGAGTTAAACTGTTTCAGCACCCTAGACAGTGACTTCCGATCCCAATATACGTGAACGTGTAAAAAAAAAAAAAGTTCTGACTTACCGATAACTCCCGGCTTCTTCCTCCAGTCTGACCTCCCGGGATGACAATTCAGTCCAAGTGACTGCTGCAGCCAATCATAAGCCAAGCACAGGCTGCAGCGGTCACATGGACTGCCGCGTCATCCAGGGAGGTGGGCCAGATGTCAAGAGAGGCGCGTCACCAAGGACGCGTCACCAAGGCAACGGCCGGGAAGTTCTCGGTAAGTACGAACCTCTTTTTTTTAAACAGGTTACTCGATATGGTGATCGGAATTCACTGTCGATGGTGCTGAAAGAGTTACTGCCGATCAGTTAACTCTTTCAGCACCCTGGATAGTGACTGACGTCGACTAGCCTCATCTCTATGATGGCGGCTGCGCGAAAATCACGCAGCCGCGCATAATACACTGATGACACACGGAGCTGTCAAGTGCCTTTTGCGCACGCAAAACACTGCGATTTTTTGCCTGCGCAAAACGCACACGCTCGTGTAAATGAGGCCTAAGACAGAGGGTTATACCACCCAAAATAGTTACTAGTTCACATTTCCCATATGTCTGCTTTAGATTGGCATCGTTTTTTGAACATTCTTTATTTTTCTTGGATGTTACAAGACTTAGAACATAACCAGCAATTTCTCACATTTTTCAGAAAATTTTAAAAGCCATTTTTTAAGGTACCTGTTCAGATCTGAAGTGGCTTTGAGGGGCCTATGTATTAGAAACCCCTATAAAACACCCCATTTTAAAAACTAGACCCCTCAAAGTATTCAAAACAGCATTTAGAAAGTTTTTTTTTAACCCTTCAGGCATTTCACAGGAATTAAAGCAAAGTGGAGGTGATATTTGCAAATTAAATTTTTCTTGCTGAAATTCAATTTTATTCTATTTTTTTCTGTAACACAGAAGGTTTTACCAGAGAAACAGTACGAAATATGTATTGTCCAGATTCTGCAGTTTTTAGAAATGTCCCACATGTGGCTCTAGTGCGCTCGTGGACTAAAACACAAGCCCTAGAAGCAAAGAAGCACCTAGTGCATTTTGAGGCCTCTTTTTTTATTAGAATATATTTTAGGCAGCATGCCAGGTTTGAAGAGGTGTTGAGGTGCCAAAACTGTAGCAATCCCCCAAAAGTGACCCCATTTTGGAAACTACACCCCTCAAGGAATTCATTTATGGCTGTTGTTACCATTTTCACAGCACGTTTTTTTCACAGCACGTATTTGAATTGGGCTGTGAAATGTAAAAAAAATTATTGTAAAGGATCTGCCAGGCACTACTTCTGTGGATACTCCCAGGATTAATCAATCGACACCTGAGGCCGGACCTCTTAGACTGACTCCGGCTCCCACCAATCAGGGTGGCAGGCTTAGGAGTGGGAGAGCCTATCGCGGCCTGGTCAGTCGGAGTTAGCTCCGCCCCCTGTCCATTTATACCTGCCGTTTTCTCTTCCTCATTGCTTGTGATTCTTCCTGGTTTCCTGGCCCTGCTACAGCCTTGCTCCAGCCTGCTACTGCCTTGCTTCAGCCTTGCTACAGCTTCCGCTTATCCTGCTTCGCTCTGACCCTGGCTTGCTTCCTGCTCCTTGCTCTGCGTTCGTATACTTGGTGACATCCTGATTCTGACTGGCTCGTTGACCACTCTGGTTTCCTCACGGTGTTCCGTGGGCTACTGCCCCTTCCCTTGCTTGTTCCCTGTTTGTATTCCCTTGCACTTAGTCAGCATAGGGACCGCCGCCCAGTTGTACCCCGTCGCCTAGGGCGGGTCGTTGCAAGTAGGCAGGGACAGGGCGGTGGGTAGATTAGGGCTCACTTATCCCCTCCTTCCTGCCATAACATAATCACAAGCCCATACCTAGTCTACCCTTTCTTCTACTCTATCATGGACCCCCTTGAGACCCTGACCCAGCAGATGCAGGGCCTCTCCCTACAGGTCCAGGCCCTGGCTCAGAGGGTCAACCAGCCTGACGCTACCATAGTAGTACCCCTCGCCTCACCTCTAGAACCTGACCTCAAGTTACCTGACCGGTTCTCAGGGGACCGTAAGACTTTTCTCTCCTTTCGGGAGAGTTGCAGACTTTACTTCCGTCTAAAACCTCACTCTTCAGGTTACGAGAACCAGCGGGTGGGAATAATTATATCCCGACTCCAGGAAGGGCCCCAAGAGTGGGCCTTCTCCTTGGCTCCTGACGCCCATGAACTTTCCTCCGTTGATCGTTTTTTCTCTGCCCTCGGACTCATTTACGACGAGACTGACAGGACTGCCATGGCCGAGAGTCAGCTGGTGACCTTACGTCAGGGTAGGAGACCTGTTGAGGAATACTGTTCTGACTTTAGAAAGTGGTGCGTAGCTTCTCGGTGGAATGACCCTGCCCTAAGGTGCCAGTTTAGGTTAGGCTTATCTAACGCCCTGAAGGATCTGCTTGTTAGCTACCCCTCTTCTGACTCCCTAGACCAGGTTATGGCCTTAGCAGTACGACTTGACTGTGTTTTCCCCTCTGACTTCCCTGCGATTCCCCCCGATGTCCCGTCTTCTCGCTCTTCCATGGAAGACTCGGAGGTACCTATGCAACTCGGGGACTCCGTGTCCCCCCGACAACGTAGAGAGTTCCGCAGGAAGAATGGTCTCTGCTTCTATTGTGGGGATGACAAGCATCAACTGAACACCTGTCCCAGGTGCAAGAATAAGCAGCCGGAAAACTTCCGCGCCTAAGTGATCATCGGGGAGGTCACTTGGGCGCACAGGTATTTCCCGTTAATATGAAACACAATAAAATTTTGCTTCCCTTTCAGGTCTCGTTTGGTGGTCGGTCTGCCACCGGCAGTGCCTTCGTGGATTCAGGCTCATCTGCTAATATCATGTCTGTGGAATTTGCTATGTCTCTAAAAATGCCTTTTATTGATTTGCCTAATCCTGTCCCGGTAGTGGGTATCGACTCCACTCCTCTTGCTAATGGTTATTTTACTCAGCATACTCCTGTTTTTGAACTCCTTGTTGGCTCCATGCATTTGGAGCAGTGCTCTGTACTGTTGATGCAGGGATTATCGTCCGATCTGGTATTAGGTCTTCCCTGGTTGCAGCTGCATAATCCCACGTTTGATTGGAATACTGGGGATCTCACCAAATGGGGTAGTGAATGCCTGACGTCATGTCTTTCGGTTAACTCTATTTCCCCCCGTGAGGAGGTAAACACGCTACCTGAGTTTGTTCAGGACTTCGCTGATGTTTTCTCTAAAGAGGCCTCCGAGGTGTTGCCCCCTCATAGAGATTACGATTGCGCTATCGATTTGGTACCAGGTGCTAAGCTTCCTAAGGGTAGGATATTTAATCTTTAATGTCCTGAACGTGAAGCCATGAGGGAATATATCCAAGAATGCCTGGCCAAGGGTTTCATTCGCCCCTCTACTTCTCCTGTAGGTGCTGGCTTCTTCTTCGTGGGGAAGAAGGATGGTGGTCTTAGGCCGTGCATTGACTATCGTAACTTGAATAAGGTCACTGTAAGGAACCAGTATCCCCTTCCTTTGATTCCGGATCTTTTTAATCAGGTTCAGGGGGCCCAATGGTTCTCTAAGTTTGATCTACGGGGGGCGTATAATCTTATCCGCATCAAAGAGGGGGATGAGTGGAAGACTGCGTTCAACACGCCCGAAGGTCATTTCGAATACCTGGTCATGCCCTTTGGGTTGTGTAATGCCCCTGCTGTCTTCCAGAATTTTATTAATGAAATTCTGAGAGATTACCTGGGAAATTTTCTTGTAGTGTACCTTGATGACATACTGGTGTTTTCCAAGGACTGGGCCTCCCACGTGGAGCATGTCAGGAAGGTGCTCCAGGTCCTCCGGGAAAATAATCTGTTTGCGAAAACCGAAAAATGTGTGTTTGGGATACAGGAGATACCATTTTTGGGTCAAATCCTCACTCCTCATGAATTCCGCATGGACCCTGCCAAGGTTCAGGCTGTGGCGGAATGGGTCCAACCTGCCTCCCTGAAGGCGCTACAGTGTTTTTTGGGGTTCGCTAACTATTACAGGAGATTTATTGCCAACTTCTCGGTCGTCGCTAAGCCTCTTACGGACCTCACTCGCAAGGGTGCTGATGTCCTCCACTGGCCTCCTGAGGCCGTCCAGGCTTTTGAGACCCTCAAGAAGTGCTTTATCTCGGCCCCTGTGCTGGTTCAGCCCAACCAAAGTGAGCCATTTATCGTGGAGGTTGACGCGTCCGAGGTGGGAGTGGGGGCTGTCTTGTCCCAGGGTACCAGGTCCCTCACCCATCTCCGCCCCTGTGCTTACTTCTCCAGGAAGTTTTCGCCCACGGAAAGTATGATATTGGCAACCGCAAACTTTTAGCCATTAAATGGGCTTTTGAAGAGTGGCGTCACTTCCTGGAGGGGGCCAGACACCAGGTAACGGTCCTTACTGACCACAAGAATCTGATTTTCCTAGAATCTGCCCGGAGGCTTAATCCGAGACAAGCTCGATGGGCGCTATTTTTTACCAGATTTAACTTTTTGGTTACCTATAGGGCTGGGTCCAAAAATATTAAGGCTGATGCACTGTCACGTAGTTTCATGGACATACCTCCTTCTGAGAAGGATCCTGCTTGTATTTTACCCCCTGGTATAATCGTTTCTGCCACTGATTCTGATTTAGTCTCTGATATTGTGGCTGATCAAGGTTCAGCTCCCGGGAACCTCCCTGTGGACAAGCTGTTTGTCCCCCTGCAATACCGGCTAAGGGTACTTAGGGAAAACCATGACTCCGCACTATCTGGTCATCTTGGCATCTTGGGTACCAAACACCTCATTACCAGAAACTATTGGTGGCCTGGGTTGCCTAAAGACGTTAGGGCTTACGTCGCCGCTTGTGAGGTTTGTGCTAGGTCCAAGACCCCTAGGTCCCGACCTGCGGGCTTACTACGTTCTTTGCCCATTCCCCAGAGACCTTGGACCCATATCTCCATGGATTTTATCACCGATTTGCCTCCATCTCAAGGCAAGTCGGTGGTGTGGGTGGTAGTAGACCGCTTCAGCAAGATGTGCCACTTTGTGCCCCTTAAGAAACTACCTAACGCCAAGACGTTAGCTTCTTTGTTTGTTAAACACATTCTGCGTCTCCATGGGGTCCCAGTCAATATCGTTTCTGACAAAGGGGTACAATTTGTTTCTTTATTTTGGAGAGCCTTTTGTAAAAAGTTGGAGATTGATCTGTCCTTCTCCTCCGCCTTCCATCCCGAAACTAATGGCCAAACGGAGAGGACTAATCAATACCTGGAACAATATTTAAGGTGTTTCATCTCTGACTGTCAATTTGATTGGGTCTCATTCATTCCCCTCGCCGAATTTTCCCTGAATAACCGGGTCAGTAACTTGTCAGGGGTCTCCCCGTTTTTCTGTAATTTCGGGTTTAATCCACGGTTCTCCTCTGTTTCTCCTGGTAGTTCCAATAATCCTGAGGTAGAGGTCGTTCATCGGGAACTGTGCACAGTCTGGGCCCAGGTTCAGAAGAACCTAGAGGCGTCCCAGAGCGTACAAAAAATTCAGGCTGATAGAAGACGTTCTGCTAACCCCCGGTTTGTCGTCAGGGATCTGGTGTGGTTGTCGTCTAGGAACTTGCTCCTTAAGGTCCCGTCCAGGAAGTTTGCTCCCCGATTTATTGGGCCTTATAAGGTCATTGAAGTCCTCAACCCTGTATCCTTCCGTCTGGAGCTGCCCCCATGCCTCCCTCCTTAAACGCTGCTCCCCATCCTGGTCCCCCTCGAGGAAACCTCCTGTTCCCATTCTCACCCCTGAGGGGGTGGAATTCGAGGTGGCCAAGATTGTGGACAGTAGGATGATCCAGGGCTCCCTCCAGTACCTGGTCCATTGGAGAGGATACGGGCCGGAGGAGAGGACTTGTGTACCTGCTCGAGATGTTCACGCTGGGGTATTGGTCAGGAGGTTCCACCTTCTCTTCCCCACTAAACCAGGTCCTCTTAGTAAGGGTCCGGTGGCCCCTCATAAAAGGGGGGGTACTGTAAAGGATCTGCCAGGCACTACGTCTGTGGATACTCCCAGGATTAATCAATCGACACCTGAGGCCGGACCTCTTAGACTGACTCCGGCTCCCACCAATCAGGGTGGCAGGCTCAGAAGTGGGAGAGCCTATCGCGGCCTGGTCAGTCGGAGTTAGCTCCGCCCCCTGTCCATTTATACCTGCCATTTTCTCTTCCTCATTGCTTGTGATTCTTCCTGGTTTCCTGGCCCTGCTACAGCCTTGCTCCAGCCTGCTACTGCCTTGCTTCAGCCTTGCTACAGCTTCCGCTTATCCTACTTCGCTCTGACCCCGGCTTGCTTCCTGCTCCTTGCTCTGCGTTCGTATACTTGGTGACATCCTGATTCTGACTGGCTCGTTGACCACTCTGGTTTCCTCACGGTGTTCCGTGGGCTACTGCCCCTTCCCTTGCTTGTTCCCTGTTTGTATTCCCTTGCACTTAGTCAGCGTAGGGACCGCCGCCCAGTTGTACCCCGTCGCCTAGGGTGGGTCGTTGCAAGTAGGCAGGGACAGGGCGGTGGGTAGATTAGGGCTCACTTATCCCCTCCTTCCTGCCATAACATATATATTTTTTCATCAAAATGTCTTATTTTCACAGGGAACAAAATACCCCATTTTGTTGCCCAATTTCTCCCGCGTGCGGCAATATTCCATTTGTGACGATAAACTGCCGTTTGGGCCCGTGGGAGGCCTCAGAAGGGAAGGAGCGCTGTGTGTTCTTTGGAGTCCAGATTTTGCTGGATTGGTTTTCGGGTGCCATGTCGCATTTGCAGAACGCCAGAGGTATCAAAGCAATTTAAACCCACCAGAAGTGACCCCATTTTCTAAACTACACCCCTCAAGGAATTCATTTATGGGTGTTGTGACCATTTAGACCCCATAGTTTCTTCACAAAATTTATTTGAATTAGGCTGGGAATTAAAAAAAAAAAAAATTCCAATAAGATGTCGTTTTGGCTGAAAATGTATTATTTTCACAAGAAATAAAATACCCCATTTTGTTGCCCAATTTGTCCTGAGTGCGGCAATACCCCATTTGTGGTGATAAACTGCGGTTTGGGCCCATTGGAGGGCTCAGAAAGAAAGGACCACCATTTGGCCTACTGGGGATTTTCTGGTGCGAAGTCATGTATGCAGAAGCCCCTGAGGTACCAGTACAGTTGAAACCCCCGAGAAGTGACCCCGTTTTAAAAATTACACCCCTTAAGGCATTCATCTAGAGGTGTAGTGAGCATTTTGACCGGAGACAAACACCCCATAAACTGTAATGTGGGTTCTCACGGGTACGGAAATAGCCTACATGTGGCTGTTATCAGCTGCCTGGGCACACAGCAGGGCCCAGAGGGGAAAAACGAGGGGGGATAAGCTGTGCGGAGTGCATCAGGGTAAGTAAAATTGGGGTAAATTATAAACCAAGGGATGTATGATAAATTTTAAAACACTATTTCATACAGAGCCCTGGTTTTCCGGGACACTTGTCACATTGGTATATTGTGTCCTCCCTTATCCCCCTCTTATAGCAGACTTTGCACCTCTTTTGACTTTTGCCCTTCTTGCCAGTTTGGGGAACTTCTCCTGGAAAGTGTTGCCTTGGTACGATGCGTGTGGCCCCGCTTCCAGAAGTACTGGGTGCCCCCCCCCCTTCTTGGTCCCTAAAAATTAGTTTCTTGATAACCACCTCTTGAAATTTCAGGAAAGTTCTCGTCTGGGCTGCACATCGACGTAGCATGTACGCATTGTACAATGCCATCGGTATGATGTGCACGGCCAGCTTCTTATACCACACCCCATAGCGCTGTAGGGCTTCAAGGATTGATCTCACAAGTCCATCCCTCCCATGTACCTATTGTAGTCCAGGATGCAGTCTGGTTTGGGGGTCTCTGTACTGGTACCTCGTACAGGTACATGGGTACTGGTGTGGCATCTCCCTTGTCTTGTACGTGACACACAATATGTTGCTGCTTTCTTGGGCAAACAAGCAGGGCTCATTCTGAGTCTTAGGGAGGCCTCTCAGATTTCTTCTAGCAGTGCCGCATGCCACAGGACTTCTGGAAGCGAGGCAGTTGAAGAGTGGGACGCTGGTATAAAAATTATCCAGGTAGAGGTTGTGACCCTGGTCCAGCAGTGGGTGCACCAAATCCCACACAATTTTTGCATTAATTCCCAGTAAGGGGGGAGGGGCATTATGGGGGCTGAATACTGGTGTCCTTCCCTTCATATATCCTAAACCTTTAGGTATAACCTGATGCACTCTCGCACAGCTTATACAGCTTCACGCCATACCTTGCCCTCTTACCCGGCAGGTACTCGCGGAATTGAAGCCTCCCTTTAAAATGTACCAAGGACTCATCAATAGAAATACACTTCTCGGGGGTGTATGCTTGGGAAAACCGGACACGGTTTAATAGGGGTCTCCGTTTATACAAACGGTCAAAACTGGGGTCATCTCGGGGTGGGCACGGCTCATTATCAGTATAATGTAAGAAGCGAAGTATTGCCTAATTTATTTTTTAGGTTCCAGTTCAGTTCTGAAGTTGCTTTGAGGGGCCCATATATTAGAAACCCCTATCAAACACCCCATTTTAGAAACTAGACCCCTCAAAGTATTCACAACAGCATTTAGAAAGTTTATGAACCCTTTAGGTGTTTCACAGAAATTTAGAGCAAAGTAGAGGTGAAATTAACATTTTTTTTTTGTCAGAAAATCCTTTTTATTCCATTTTTTCCTGTAACACAGAAGGTTTTACCAGAGAAACGCAACTCAATATTTATTGCCCAGATTCTGCAGTTTTTAGAAATATTCCACATGTGGCCCTAGTGCAGTAATGGACTGAAGCGCCGGCCTCCGAAGCAAAGGAGCACATAGTGGATTATGAGGCCTCCTTTCATTCAATTTTTTTTACAGCGTTCACCGTGTGCTATAAATGACATATTCACTTTATTCTGCGGGGCGATACGATTACGGCGATACCAGATGTTTATAGTTTTTTTTATGTCTTATGGCGTTTGCACAATAAAATACGTTTTGTAAAAAATCATTTTCTTTTTGTGTTACCTTATTCTAAGAGCCATAACATTTTTATTTTTCCATCACGAAAGCCGTGCGAGGACTTATTTTTTGTGTAACGAACTGTAGTTTCGATCAGTACCATTTTTAGGTACATGCGACTTTTTGATCTCTTTTTATTCCATTTTTTGGGAGGTGAAGTGACCAAACAATTGTGATTCTGGTGCAGTTTATTATTATTTTATTTTACGGCGTTCACCGTGCGGGATAAATAACGAAATAATTTTGTAGTTCAGGCCGTTACGGACGCGGCGATACCAATTATGTATAGTTTATTTATCTATTTATTTTTATTAATAATAAAGGACTGATAAGGGAAAAAGGGGGATTTTTACTTTTAACACTTTTATTTTCTTATTTTTCCACAACTTTTTTTTACTTTATTACTTTGTCCCACTAGGGGACTTGAGGGCAGGAGGCCCTGATCGCTATTCTAATACACTGCACTACATGCGTAGTGCAGTGTATTAGAGCTGTCAGCTACTCACTGACAGCAAGCATAGTGGGTCCTGACGTTGTCAGGACCCACTAGGCTTCCATAGATGGCATTCACAACAGCATTTAGAAAGTTTATTAACCCTTTAGGTGTTTCACAGGAATTTAAAGCAAAGTAGAGGTGAAATTTACATATTTATTTTTTTGGCTCCAAAAAATATATAATAATGGTGTCATACCATATAATAATGGCGCCATGCCATTATTAGGCGTCCGGTTGCCATAGCAACCATCGCTGCCCGCTATCACATAGCCGGCCGTCGATGGTGGTTTAACCCCTAAGAAGCCGCAATCGCTATTGAACGCAGCTTTTAAAGGGTTAATCAGCGGGGACACAGTGATCGGTCCCCGCTATAGGAGCTGCGGCAACTGTTGTACGAGACAGCAGCTGTCACAGCTCCTGTATGTGCCGGGAGGACAGCCGAAATGGCCGTTCCTCCCATGACGTACTATTCCATCATGTAGCGCGAACAATGTGGTTACCATGACGGAATAGTACGTCACTGAGCACGAAGGGGTTAAGGAGGTTTTAGGAACCTGTTCCAGAACTTCTTGCCTAACTTCCTCCTCTATATGACCCCCATCTTTCTGCCACCTCCCCTTAAGGGAAAGCGGTTGTACTTTATGGGAGGCCTCCAAAAGACACTTATAAATTAGTGAGATGACTTACCTGGTGCCCCCAGTTTGGGCTAATAAATCCACCAATGAGGATTGTGGGACTTGAGCTATGGTAGACTGTCTATTCTGTAAGTCCCAGGCATGTCAAAATTTTATATATTGATAGAAAGCGGAGTGTGGCAGGGCAAATTCCGATTGCAGGTCTTGAAATGTTATAAATACATTGCTCTTAATGAGCTGACTTATAACACTCACACCTCGATCCCTCCACCCCTCAAACCCCTCGAATTTGTCAAATTCCCCATAATATGAATTATGCCAAATAGGAGAGTACTTGTTGTACCCCATCAGACCCATCATGGCCTTCAACTTGTACCAGATTTTGTGTATTAGTAGTAAAGTGGGTAGAACCCGACCCACCTCTCCCAGTCATCCAGCTTCGAGGGCTAATAAGAGCAGTTGTTCCCCCACAACATATCAAATTAAACGGACCGTCGAGCCAGCAGAACTTTCCGCACCCCATACCATAAGGTGCTGAAGCTGTTCAGACAGGTAGTATGTCCAAGGATTCGGTACAGCCAGTCCTCTATCCGCTTTAAATCTTTGTAGCGTTTCTAACCGTATCCTGCGTACACCCTTTTTCCATATGAGATCTTGGAAGATAGCGTTAAACTTGTGAAAGATTCTAAGGGGTAACCACACCAGGGCGCTGTGTAAGATATACAAGAGTTGTGCCATAAAAATAATTTTAGCAAGATTTACCCTACCTATTACACCAAGAGGGAGTTTGCACCATGCCGCTGTAATGTTAGCGATTACCTCAAGGCTGCTCGAGTCTGCTGGGAGAGAGCGCGCACGTAAACCGCAAACCCAAATCCACAACCACTCTGATCAACAGCATCTAAGGCTACTCTGAGGTGTTCGCCAGAGCCGACCGCAAGGTGGGATGGACTTTGCTGCTCAGAACCCAGGTTGTTTTAACAGAGTGCAATAAGGGACAAGAGGTGCAATGCAGGCAAACTTGAGCTGGAAACGAGACAGCCAGAGGGTAACTGAAAGTTCAAAACAGAAGGCAAGCGGATAACATGAATAGCAAAAGGTCAAAACCGTCTGGTAGCAGATAATCAAAATCGGTAAGCAGAGAATAAAAAACGAGAGACAAGCCAAGGTCAGCGTACACGAGGTCCAGAATCAGAAGTGCAGGTGCTGTCAGAAGCTTGATCAGAAACCAAAGAAGGAAATACATAAGCAAATGACAGGTGGCAAGGACAGGCATAAATACGACCCCCTTCTGATTGGCAGACAGAGAGGGAAAAGAGATAGGCGCAAGGCAAAGGAAGAACCGCCCGGAAGCTGGAGAAGTCATCATAGCGACCTTAAGGAAGCAGGTGTTTTCTTAACAGCCGCTGTCTTAGTCTGCATCTTAGTTATTAGCGGGTCAACATTCAGCGTTTCAAAGTCCTGCACCCTAGCACTGATCTGGACACCTAAATATTTAAACTGAGGAATTATCTTCAGTTGTCCCGTCTGCGCCTTTAAAAAAGCCCCTCACCTCTTCAGCTTTTCTAATGGCTGCTGTCAGAGGCTGAATAGCCAAGGCAAACAATAGGGGTGAAAGGGGACTTCCCTGCCTCTTCCCTCTATGTAGTGCAAAAGTGTCAGATAATAGCCCATTAGCTTTAAGTCTAGCCCTAGGAAAATCATACAGTAGCTGGACCCATTTAATAAAGGTATCCCCAAAACTTAGGCATCTCAATGTGGTCCAGAGGTACTTCCACTCCACGCTATCGAAGACCTTATCGACTTCAATCGATTGAGTCATCTGAAGATTGAGAACAGTCTCCTGAGGTTAACGGCTGTAGACATATTGTTCCTAAAGCCTGCCGGATCCTGACGTACCACTTTTGTAACTATTTGGGGAACTCGGTTAGCCAAGATTTTTGCCAAAATCTTAACATCCACCATCAATAAGGATATCGGTCTGTATGATACATGTTGACGGACATCCTTACCTGGTTTAGGAATAAAGACGATAATCGCATCAATCATTGACGCAGGAAGACGTCCCAAAGAGGATGTCTCCTGGTAAACTTCAAGCAGCTGTGGTAGTAGCGTTTCTTTATATGTTTTAAATACCTTAGATCGGAGGCCATCCACCCCTGGGGACTTATCATTAGCCATAGAGGCGAGGGCTTCTTCTAATTCTATCAAGGTAAGCAGTGCATCCAACACATTCGCATCCTCTGGAGACAGAAATGGCAGGTCAAGTCCCTGCAAAAAGTCATCTAATGCTCCATTGGAGGGGTCAGTCTTGGAGCTATACAGATTTGCATAAAAGTTTTCAAAACCTCAAGTATCTCTGGGGAGGTATGAACCACTCGGAGGAAGGCCTTCATGGCGTCCCATACCAAAAGAGGTGATGCTGACCCCATATTATGAAGGAAAAACTCCTGTATCTGTGGCGGGACAGGAATGCTAGGAGCGAGGACTTTTAACCAGTAAAGGTTGAACCTCCCTAGGCCTATTGGTCTATTACTGAAGGGAGACAACACCAGGGACACCTGTAGTGGTGAGTGATCAGATAATCCTCTTACCAAATACTGTAATTCTCCCAATAAACTCAGAGCTGGCAGCTTTCCCAGGACCAAATCGATACGGGACAGAGTTCCATGTGTGGTAGAGTAGCAGGAATAGGATCTAGCGTTTGGAAACCTAGAGAGCCATAGGTCAATAAGGGCTACCTCACTGAGTATCTTACCAAAGGGGATTAACCCTCCATTTTTTGTTGACCTTTAGTTTCCAACTCGGCGCAGGGGAGAAGACAGAAGACTGCTGTTGGTGAGTATAAGATTTTTTTCTTTTTCATATTACTAACTTTATTTTTTTTGTTTTGCAGGTTCCGCTGAACCGTTTAGACTAAGTCATAGATTTGTTGGATTACTTAGATGATCTACGTTTTTTAAAAAAAAGAAAATAGTCAAAGAGGGTTGTGTGGGGTAGTTCTTATTTAAATAAAAAATATTTTCTTATGTGTCTGGTTTTTTTTTTAATACTTTATTAGCGCCTTAGCAATGTCTGACAACGTCCATTACTGAGGTGGGGCTTAGTGTTAGCCAGTAAAAAGGCTGCAACTAACCCCCAATTTTTACCCCAGTACCCACCGCCACCAGGGGTGCCGGGAAGAGCCGTGTACGATCTAGTACCCGACCATCTGTAGTGATGGTCGGACACTGGGCGGCTGCAAGCTGGTAATATTGGGCTGGGAAGGGCCAAAAACAGTGAGCCTTCCCACTCTGGTAATGCTAGCCTGCTGCTGCTGTGTTGTATCTGTCTAGTTATGAAAAATGGCTTGGGGGACGCAATGTTGTTTCTTCATTTATTGATTTAAAAAAAATAAAAATAAAATGACAACATTTTTCATAACCAGCCAGATACAACACAGCAGTAGGCTAGCATTACCAGAGTGGGAAGAACCACAGTTTTTGTCCCTTTCCAGCTACATGATACCAGCCTGCGGCCGGCACAGTGTTCGACCGTCGCTACAGATTCTCAGGGACTGGATTGTACCCGGCTGTTCCCAGTACCCATGGTGGCGGTGGGTACCGGGGTAATAATGGGGGGTTAGTTGCAGCCTTTTTACTGGCTAACACTAAGCCCCACCTCAGTAATGGATGTTGTCAGACAACTGCCATTACTAAGGAGCTAATAAAGTATTAAAAAAACAACAGACACATAAGAAAATATTTTTTATTGAAAAAACTCCCCCACACAGCCCTCTTTGATCATTTTATTAAAAAAAACTTAGATCATCAAAATAATCCAACGAATCTATGACGTAGTCCAAACAGTCAAGCGGAACCTGTAAAACAAAAAATATGAAAAATAAAAAAACGCATATTCACCTCCAGCAGTCTTCTGCCTTCTCCATTGCGCCACAATAAAAACTAGAGGTCGATGAACTTCTAAAACGTCCACAGGATAGGGGATACATGTGTGATCGCTGAGGATCCGACCACTGGGGCCCCCAGCAATGAGAACTGGGGACCGAAAGTCCCGCGAAGTCCATTAATTTCTATGGGACTTAGGAGACCGCTGTCTCTGGCAGCTCCATAAAAACGAATGACGCAATAGTCGAGCAAGTGCACCAGTGCTCCATTCTCATGGAGCACTTCGGGGGAATTTCTGTCCCAAGTTCTCATCGCTGGGGGTCCCAGTTGTCAGACCCCCAGCGATCACACATGTATCCCCTATCCTGTGGACGGGGGATACATGTGGTTGTGGGAAAAACCCCTTTAAAGGTGTTGTCCAGTCCCTGAAAATTGATGACCTATTCTCAGGACATGGTCCCTCTGGGTGCAGGCAGCTCACGGGACTGACATAACGTAGTTGGGGGGGGGGGCGTGGCTGGCGACAGGGAGTGTCCAGGGCACTGTGGCGAACACAGTGGGACATTTTTCAGACAAAGGTAAGAAATCGGGACTGTCCCGCCCGATCCAGGATGGTTGGGACCTATGCCTTTAAGGAATTTAGCATCTGAAGGTTGTGCTTCTGAAAGGGTTAAAGACTATGGAAACCTTTGTAGACTTAAGTAAAAAAAAATAAAAAAAATAAGTCTTTGAAGATTTCCATAGCCTTTAAGTACATAATGGATTAAATATTTCTAAGCAAAGCATGGTCACACTGTAGTTCATACATCTACCACTAGATGGAGCGCTGATCATACACTTGGGCAGCTGGATTAAAAAAGATAAACTTGGCTACATCTGTATACAGGGGCGGATTAAGGGTACCATGGGCCCCGGGCACTTTTTCAGGTCTGGGCCTCCCCACCCTGAACTCCAAAGACGCTGTACCATATATATTTGCAGATTTCTGTTTAGGCGGCCACAGTACCATGGTTTTAATTTAGCTGTAAAAGCAGAGTGAGCCATATAGAAGAAAGAAAGCAGAATACTTTGAGACACTGAAGAGCTTTATAACTTTTTTTTTATTTTTATATCAATGGAGTGGTGTGTGAAGGATTATTTTTTTGCGGGAGGAGTTATAGTTTTTATTGGCACCATGTAAAGTACCATATAATGGGCGAATTGGAAAAAACAGAGATTCCTCCATGTTTTTTTGGGTTTAGTTTTTACTGTATATATTTACCTTCTCTTAGCATATACTTTTACCTTAAGAGAAGGTAAATATATACAGACCCAGAACCAAGTTCAGTACATATATACAACACCAGAACCAAGCTCAGTACATAAATACAGCACAAGAACCAAGCTCAGTACATATATACAGCACTAGAACCAAGCTCAGTACATATATACAACGCCAGAACCAAGCTCAATACACATATATAACCCCAGAACCAAGCTCAGTATATATATATATATATATATATATATATACAGCACAAGAACCAAGCTCAGTACATATATACAACGCCAGAACCAAGCTCAGTATATATATATGTATATATATATATATATATATATATATATATACATATATATATATATATATATATATATATACACACACACACACACACAGCACCAGAACCAAGCTCAGTGCATATATACAGCACCAGAACAAATAGAGTTCAGTACAGAGATCATTTGCAAATTCAGTTTAACCCCTGCTGTATAAATTTGTACGACATAAAAAGACAACTCCCAGTATAGCCTGAACAATGGTTAGGATATGCTGGGAGTTGCTGTTTAACAAAAAGGAATGCTACCATCCGTCATCTCGCTGCAGATCATACAGTGACTACAGTACTGATCAGTCACAGGGAGAATAAACATTTACATTGAGTGACTCACATGTGATGTCTAAGATTCTTTTTTGTTCTTTTTATCTTGTCTTCTCCAGACGTCTATGATGACTTTTCTCGAGCACGGCCCATTTATGCAGTTCACAGCTCAGATGTCCTCAGCTCCTCACTTTTCCAACATTTCCGCACCTGTAAACGAAGATAAAATTCTCATGATGCCACACTCTATGCTTCTAAATATAATAGTATCATACAATGAATATAACAGTACTATACACTGTACTCCTGAATATAATAGCACTATACACTGTACTCCTGAATATAATAGTACTATACACTGTACTCCTGTATATAATAGCACTATACACTGTGCCCCTGAATATAATAGTATTATACACTGCGCTCCTGAATATAATAATACTATACACTGTACTCCTGAATATAATAGTACTATACACTGTACTCCTGAATATAATAGCACTATACACTGTACTCCTGAATATAATAGCACTATACACTGTACTCCTGAATATAATAGCACTATACACTGTACTCCTGAATATAATAGTACTATACACTGTACTCCTGAATATAATAGTACTATAAAGTGTGCCCCTGAATATAATAGTACTATACACTGCGTCCCTGAGTATAATAGTACTATACACTGTACTCCTGAATATAATAGCACTATACACTGTACTACTGACTATAATAGCACTATACACTGTACTCCTGAATATAATGGTACTATACACTGTACTCCTGAATATAATAGTACTATACACTGTACTCCTGAATATAATAGCACTATACACTGTACTCCTGAATATAATGGTACTATACACTGTACTCCTGAATATAATAATACTATACACTGTGCCCCTGAATATAATAGTACTATACACTGTGCTCCTGAATATAATAGTACTATACACTGTACTCCTGAATATAATAGCACTATACACTGTACTCCTGAATATAATGGTACTATACACTGTACTCCTGAATATAATAGTACTATACACTGTGCCCCTGAATATAATAGTACTATACACTGTGCTCCTGAATATAATAGTACTATACACTGTACTCCTGAATATAATAGCACTATACACTGTACTCCTGAATATAATGGTACTATACACTGTACTCCTGAATATAATAATACTATACACTGTGCCCCTGAATATAATAGTACTATACACTGCACCCCTGAATATAATAGTACTATACACTGTACTCCTGAATATAATAGTACTATACACTGTACTCCTGAATATAATAGTACTATACACTGTGCCCCTGAATATAATAGTACTATACACTGTACTCCTGAATATAATAGTACTATACACTGTACTCCTGAATATAATAGTACTATACACTGTACTGCTGGATATAATAGTACTATACACTGTACTCCTGAATATAATAGTACTATACACTGTACTCCTGAATATAATAGTACTATACACTGTGCTCCTGAATATAATAGCACTATACACTGTACTCCTGAATATAATAGTACTATATACTGTGCTCCTGAATATAATAGTACTATACACTGTGCTCCTGAATATAATAGTACTATACACTGTATTGCTGGATATAATAGTACTATACACTGTACTCCTGAATATAATAGTACTATTCACTGTACTCCTGAATATAATAGTACTATACACTGTACTCCTGAATATAATAGTACTATACACTGTATTGCTGGATATAATAGTACTATACACTGTACTCCTGAATATAATAGTACTATACACTGCACTCCTGAATATAATAGTACTATACACTGTACTCCTGAATATAATAGTACTATACTCTGTACTCCTGAATATAATAGTACTATACACTGCACTCCTGAATATAATAGTACTATACACTGTACTCCTGAATATAATAGTACTATACACTGTACTCCTGAATATAATAGTATTATACACTGCACCCCTGAATATAATAGTACTATACACTGTACTCCTGAATATAATAGTATTATACACTGCACCCCTGAATATAATAGTACTATACACTGTGCCCCTGAATATAATAGTACTATACACTGTGCTCCTGAATATAATAGCACTATACACTGTACTCCAGAATATAATAGTACTATACACTGCACTCCTGAATATAATAGTACTATACACTGCACTCCTGAATATAATAGTACTATACACTGTACTCCTGAATATAATAGTATTATACACTGCGCCCCTGAATATAATAGTACTATACACTGTACTCCTGAATATAATAGTATTATACACTGTGCTCCTGAATATAATAGTACTATACACTGTACTGCTGGATATAATAGTACTATACACTGTACTCCTGAATATAATAGTATTATACACTGTGCTCCTGAATATAATAGTACTATACACTGTACTGCTGGATATAATAGTACTATACACTGTGCTCCTGAATATAATAGTACTATACACTGTGCCCCTGAATATAATAGTACTATACACTGTGCTCCTGAATATAATAGCACTATACACTGTACTCCAGAATATAATAGTACTATACACTGCACTCCTGAATATAATAGTACTATACACTGCACTCCTGAATATAATAGTACTATACACTGTACTCCTGAATATAATAGTATTATACACTGCGCCCCTGAATATAATAGTACTATACACTGTACTCCTGAATATAATAGTATTATACACTGTGCTCCTGAATATAATAGTACTATACACTGTACTGCTGGATATAATAGTACTATATACTGTACTCCTGAATATAATAGTACTATACACTGTACTCCTGAATATAATAGTACTATACACTGTGCTCCTGAATATAATAGCACTATACACTGTACTCCTGAATATAATAGTACTATATACTGTGCTCCTGAATATAATAGTACTATACACTGTGCTCCTGAATATAATAGTACTATACACTGTATTGCTGGATATAATAGTACTATACACTGTACTCCTGAATATAATAGTACTATTCACTGTACTCCTGAATATAATAGTACTATACACTGTACTCCTGAATATAATAGTACTATACTCTGTACTCCTGAATATAATAGTACTATACACTGCACTCCTGAATATAATAGTACTATACACTGTACTCCTGAATATAATAGTACTATACACTGTACTCCTGAATATAATAGTATTATACACTGCACCCCTGAATATAATAGTACTATACACTGTACTCCTGAATATAATAGTATTATACACTGCACCCCTGAATATAATAGTACTATACACTGTGCCCCTGAATATAATAGTACTATACACTGTGCTCCTGAATATAATAGCACTATACACTGTACTCCAGAATATAATAGTACTATACACTGCACTCCTGAATATAATAGTACTATACACTGCACTCCTGAATATAATAGTACTATACACTGTACTCCTGAATATAATAGTATTATACACTGCGCCCCTGAATATAATAGTACTATACACTGTACTCCTGAATATAATAGTATTATACACTGTACTGCTGGATATAATAGTACTATACACTGTGCTCCTGAATATAATAGTACTATACACTGTACTCCTGAATATAATAGTATTATACACTGTGCTCCTGAATATAATAGTACTATACACTGTACTGCTGGATATAATAGTACTATACACTGTGCTCCTGAATATAATAGTACTATACACTGTACTCCTGAATATAATAGTACTATACACTGTACTCCTGAATATAATAGTACTATACACTGTGCTCCTGAATATAATAGTACTATACACTGTACTCCTGAATATAATAGTACTATACACTGTACTCCTGAGTATAATAGTATTATACACTGCGCTCCTGAATATAATAGTACTATACACTGCACCCCTGAATATAATAGTACTATACACTGTACTCCTGAATATAATAGTATTATACACTGCACCCCTGAATATAATAGTACTATACACTGTACTCCTGAATATAATAGTATTATACACTGTGCTCCTGAATATAATAGTACTATACACTGTACTGCTGGATATAATAGTACTATACACTGTGCTCCTGAATATAATAGTACTATACACTGTACTCCTGAATATAATAGTACTATACACTGTACTCCTGAATATAATAGTACTATACACTGGGCCCCTGAATATAATAGTACTATACACTGTGCTCCTGAATATAATAGTACTATACACTGTAATCCTGAATATAATAGTACTATACACTACGCTCCTGAATATAATATTATTATACACTGTACTCCTGAATATAATAGTACTATACACTGTACTCCTGAATATAATAGTACTATACACTGTGCTCCTGAATATAATAGTACTATACACTGTGCTCCTGAATATAATAGTACTATACACTGTGCTGAATATAATAGTACTATACACTGTACTCCTGAATATAATAGCACTATACACTGCACTCCTGAATATAATAGTACTATACACTGCGCTCCTGAATATAATAGTAGTATACACTGTGCTCCTGAATATAATAGTAGTATACACTGTGCCCCTGAATATAATAGTACTATACACTGTGCCATGAATGTAATAGTACTATACACTGTACTCCTGAATATAATAGTACTATACACTGTGCTCCTGAATATAATAGTACTATACACTGTACTCCTGAATATAATAGTACTATACACTGTGCTCCTGAATATAATAGTACTATACACTGTGCTCCTAAATATAATATTATTATACACTGTACTCCTGAATATAATAGTACTATACACTGTGCTCCTGAATATAATAGTAGTATACACTGTGCCCCTGAATATAATAGTACTATACACTGTACTCCTGAATATAATAGTACTATACACTGTACCCCTGAATATAATAGTACTATACACTGTGCTCCTGAATATAATAGTACTATACACTGTATTGCTGGATATAATAGTACTATACACTGTACTCCTGAATATAATAGTACTATTCACTGTACTCCTGAATATAATAGTACTATACACTGTACTCCTGAATATAATAGTACTATACTCTGTACTCCTGAATATAATAGTACTATACACTGCACTCCTGAATATAATAGTACTATACACTGTACTCCTGAATATAATAGTACTATACACTGTACTCCTGAATATAATAGTATTATACACTGCACCCCTGAATATAATAGTACTATACACTGTACTCCTGAATATAATAGTATTATACACTGCACCCCTGAATATAATAGTACTATACACTGTGCCCCTGAATATAATAGTACTATACACTGTGCTCCTGAATATAATAGCACTATACACTGTACTCCAGAATATAATAGTACTATACACTGCACTCCTGAATATAATAGTACTATACACTGCACTCCTGAATATAATAGTACTATACACTGTACTCCTGAATATAATAGTATTATACACTGCGCCCCTGAATATAATAGTACTATACACTGTACTCCTGAATATAATAGTATTATACACTGTACTGCTGGATATAATAGTACTATACACTGTGCTCCTGAATATAATAGTACTATACACTGTACTCCTGAATATAATAGTATTATACACTGTGCTCCTGAATATAATAGTACTATACACTGTACTGCTGGATATAATAGTACTATACACTGTGCTCCTGAATATAATAGTACTATACACTGTGCCCCTGAATATAATAGTACTATACACTGTGCTCCTGAATATAATAGCACTATACACTGTACTCCAGAATATAATAGTACTATACACTGCACTCCTGAATATAATAGTACTATACACTGTACTCCTGAATATAATAGTATTATACACTGCGCCCCTGAATATAATAGTACTATACACTGTACTCCTGAATATAATAGTATTATACACTGTGCTCCTGAATATAATAGTACTATACACTGTACTGCTGGATATAATAGTACTATACACTGTGCTCCTGAATATAATAGTACTATACACTGTACTCCTGAATATAATAGTACTATACACTGTACTCCTGAATATAATAGTACTATACACTGTGCTCCTGAATATAATAGTACTATACACTGTGCTCCTGAATATAATAGTACTATACACTGCACCCCTGAATATAATAGTACTATACACTGTACTCCTGAATATAATAGTATTATACACTGCACCCCTGAATATAATAGTACTATACACTGTACTCCTGAATATAATAGTATTATACACTGTGCTCCTGAATATAATAGTACTATACACTGTACTGCTGGATATAATAGTACTATACACTGTGCTCCTGAATATAATAGTACTATACACTGTACTCCTGAATATAATAGTACTATACACTGTACTCCTGAATATAATAGTACTATACACTGGGCCCCTGAATATAATAGTACTATACACTGTGCTCCTGAATATAATAGTACTATACACTGTGCTCCTGAATATAATATTATTATACACTGTACTCCTGAATATAATAGTACTATACACTGTACTCCTGAATATAATAGTACTATACACTGTGCTCCTGAATATAATAGTACTATACACTGTGCTCCTGAATATAATAGTACTATACACTGTGCTGAATATAATAGTACTATACACTGTACTCCTGAATATAATAGCACTATACACTGCACTCCTGAATATAATAGTACTATACACTGCGCTCCTGAATATAATAGTAGTATACACTGTGCTCCTGAATATAATAGTAGTATACACTGTGCCCCTGAATATAATAGTACTATACACTGTGCCATGAATGTAATAGTACTATACACTGTACTCCTGAATATAATAGTACTATACACTGTGCTCCTGAATATAATAGTACTATACACTGTACTCCTGAATATAATAGTACTATACACTGTGCTCCTGAATATAATAGTACTATACACTGTGCTCCTAAATATAATATTATTATACACTGTACTCCTGAATATAATAGTACTATACACTGTGCTCCTGAATATAATAGTAGTATACACTGTGCCCCTGAATATAATAGTACTATACACTGTACTCCTGAATATAATAGTACTATACACTGTACTCCTGAATATAATAGTACTATACACTGCACTCCTGAATATAATAGTACTATACACTGCACTCCTGAATATAATAGTACTATACACTGTACTCCTGAATATAATAGTATTATACACTGCGCCCCTGAATATAATAGTACTATACACTGTACTCCTGAATATAATAGTATTATACACTGTGCTCCTGAATATAATAGTACTATACACTGTACTGCTGGATATAATAGTACTATACACTGTGCTCCTGAATATAATAGTACTATACACTGTACTCCTGAATATAATAGTACTATACACTGTACTCCTGAATATAATAGTACTATACACTGTGCTCCTGAATATAATAGTACTATACACTGTGCTCCTGAATATAATAGTACTATACACTGCACCCCTGAATATAATAGTACTATACACTGTACTCCTGAATATAATAGTACTATACACTGCACTCCTGAATATAATAGTACTATACACTGTACTCCTGAATATAATAGTATTATACACTGCACCCCTGAATATAATAGTACTATACACTGTACTCCTGAATATAATAGTATTATACACTGTGCTCCTGAATATAATAGTACTATACACTGTACTGCTGGATATAATAGTACTATACACTGTGCTCCTGAATATAATAGTACTATACACTGTACTCCTGAATATAATAGTACTATACACTGTACTCCTGAATATAATAGTACTATACACTGGGCCCCTGAATATAATAGTACTATACACTGGGCCCCTGAATATAATAGTACTATACACTGTACTGCTGGATATAATAGTACTATACACTGTGCTCCTGAATATAATAGTACTATACACTGTGCTCCTGAATATAATATTATTTTACACTGTACTCCTGAATATAATAGTACTATACACTGTACTCCTGAATATAATAGTACTATACACTGTGCTCCTGAATATAATAGTACTATACACTGTGCTCCTGAATATAATAGTACTATACACTGTGCTGAATATAATAGTACTATACACTGTACTCCTGAATATAATAGCACTATACACTGCACTCCTGAATATAATAGTACTATACACTGCGCTCCTGAATATAATAGTAGTATACACTGTGCTCCTGAATATAATAGTAGTATACACTGTGCCCCTGAATATAATAGTACTATACACTGTGCCATGAATGTAATAGTACTATACACTGTACTCCTGAATATAATAGTACTATACACTGTGCTCCTGAATATAATAGTACTATACACTGTGCTCCTGAATATAATAGTACTATACACTGTGCTGAATATAATAGTACTATACACTGTACTCCTGAATATAATAGCACTATACACTGCACTTCTGAATATAATAGTACTATACACTGCGCTCCTGAATATAATAGTAGTATACACTGTGCTCCTGAATATAATAGTAGTATACACTGTGCCCCTGAATATAATAGTACTATACACTGTGCCATGAATGTAATAGTACTATACACTGTACTCCTGAATATAATAGTACTATACACTGTGCTCCTGAATATAATAGTACTATACACTGTAC
>NC_134690.1:23651728-23706728 GCF_050947455.1 Rhinoderma darwinii
CACTTTGCCCTACAAATATTAGAATAAAAAGTGATCAAAAAGTTGCACGTATCCAAAAATGGTACCTATAAAAACTATAGCTCGTCCCGCAAAAAACAAGCCCTCATACACCTCCGTCGACAAAAAAAATTAAAAAGTTATGGTTCTCACAACTTGGCGACAGAAAAAATACATTCTTTTTACAAAAGTAATTTTATTGTGCAAAAAGTTGTAAAACATAAAAAAGTGCTATAAATTAGGTATCGCCGGAATCGTACTGACCCGCAGAATAAAGTTAACATGTAATTTATAACGCATGGTGAACGCTGTATAAAAAAAACTAAAAATGCTGTGCCAGAATTGCGTTTTTTTGTTTACCTGGCATCCCAAAAAATAGGATAAAAGGTGATCAAAAAGTCACATGTACCCCAAAATGGTACCAATAATAACTACAGCTCGTCCCGCAACAAACCAGCCCTCATACCGCTACGTCTATGAAAAATAAAATTAGTTATGGCTCCAATAAGTCAGGAAATAAAAAAATATGCAGTTGTGCCCGAGGGGAAAATTTCTTCTGTTTCAAGAGGCGATTTATCAAGGACCTAAAATTAGGGAACCAGGAAGGGGAGAGCCCAAACATATCCGCTGGAAGCGACGGTGCCCGTATTATACCAGGACAACACTTCCCAGCAAAATTCCCCAAACTACAAAGCTGCGGAGTGTGGACCAAAAGGGGGATAAGAAAGGATGCCATATATCAGTGCAACACCGGCCTGTGCAGAAAGGATTGCTTCACAGCGTAACACACATCTATGGATTATTTTATTGTTTTTTTTTACCCCATTATTATACCACTTGACTATGCCCCTTATATACTCCGCCCCGCTTACATGTACCCCCACATTATAAATGGAAACACCAGCAATACTCAAACAAATATAGTACCAAGCAAAATCCGCTCTCCAAAAGCCAAATGGTGCTCCCTCGGCTCTAAACCCTACAGAGTGCCCAAACAGCAGTTTCCTTCAACATATATGGCATCGTCATACCTGGGAGAACCCTTTTAACAATTTTTGGGGTGTGTGTCTCCAGCATCATAAGCTTGGCATTACATATTTGCCACTGAATGGCATATCTAGGGAAAAATATACATTTTTAATTTGCACCATCCGCAGTGCATTCATTTATGGAAAAGACCTGTGGGGTGAAAATGCTCACTACACCACTTAATAAATGCCTTGAGGGGTGCAGTTTCCATAATAGGGTCACTTCTGAGGGGTTTCTTTTTATTATTTCACATCTGAGCCTCTGCAGTTGTGAACCAATACTTTGTAAATCGCCAAATTAGGCCTCCACTCCGCATGGTATTCTTCACTCCTGAGCCCTGTCATATGTCCAGGCAAAAGATTAGGGTCACATGTAGGGTGTTTCTAAAACTGGGAAACACCGCATAATAATTAGAGAGCTGTCTCGTTATGGTGGCACAAGCTGGGCACCACATATTGGCATATCTATGGAAAAAAATCCCATTTTCACTCTGCAACATCGAGTGAACACTAATTTCTACAAAACACCTGCAGGGTTAAAATGCTTACTACACCCCTTGGTAAATGCATTGAGGGGTGTAGTTTCCAAAATGGGGTCACTTCTGGGGGGTTTCCACTGTTTTGGGCCCACAGGCGCCCAGAAACCAATCCAGCAACATATGCACTCCAAATGGCGGTCCTTCCCTTCTGAGCCCTGCCGTTTGCCCAAACAGCAGTTTATGACCACATATGAGGTATTGCCGTACTCGGGAGAAATTGCTTTACAAATTTGCGCTAAAACTACGTCTTATTGAAGAAAAAGGATTGTTTTTATTTTCACTGCCCAATTCTAATAAGTTCTATGAAACATCTGTGGGGTCAAAACGCTCACTACACCCCTAGATGAATTCCTCAAGAGGTGTAGTTTCCTAAATGGAGTCACTTTTTGGGCGTTTTCATTGTTTTGTCCCCTCAGGGGCTTTGCAAATGTGACCTGGCCTCCGCAAATCATTCCTGCTAAATGTGATCATCAAAAGCCAAATAGCGCTCTTTCCCTTCTAAGCCTCGCCGTGTGTTCAAACAGCCGGTTATTACCACATGTGGGGTATTGTTTTACTCGGGAGAAATTGCTTTACAAATTTTGCGGTGCTTTTTCTCCTTCAGTCCTTCTGGAAATTATAAAAAATTAGCAAAACCTACATTTTCTTTGAAAAAATTTAGATTTTAATTTTCATGGCCTACTTCCAATAATTTCTGTAAAAAACCTGTGCAGTCAAAATGCTCACTACACCCCTAGATAATTTCCTCAATGGGTGTAGTTTCCAAAATGGGGTCACTTGTGGGGGGTTTCCACTGTTTTGTCCCCTCAGGGGCTTTGTAAATGTGACATGGCCTCCGCAAACCATTCCTGCTAAATGTGAACTCCAAAAGCCAAATAGCGCTCTTTCCCTTCTCAGCCACGCCGTGTCTCCAAACAACCGTTTATTGCCACATGTGGGGTATTGTTTTACTCGGGAGAAATTGCTTTACAAATTTTGTGGTGCTTTTTCTCCTTCAGTCCTTGTGGAAATGATAAAAAATTAGCAAAACCTACATTTTCTTTGAAAAAAATTAGATTTTAATTTTCATGGCCTACTTCCAATAATTTCTGTAAAAAACCTGTGCAGACAAAATGCTCACTACACCCCTAGATAATTTCCTTGAGGTGTGTAGTTTCCCAGATGGGGTCACTTTTGGGGGATTTTCACTGTTTTGGCACCGCAAGAGCCCTTCAAACCTGACATGGTTCCTAAAATATATTCGAACAATAATAAGGCCCCAAAATCCACTAGGTGCTCCTTTGCTTCTGAGGCCGGTGCTTCAGTCCAGTAGCACGCTAGAGTCACATGTGGGATATTTCCTAAAACTGCAGAAACTGGGCAACAAATATTGAGTTGCATTTCTCTGGTAAAACCTTCTGTGTTATAAGAAAAATTGTATTAAAAATGTATTTCTGCAAATAAATATGAAATTTGTAAATTTCACCTCTACATTGCTTTAATTCCTGTGAAATGTGTAAAGGGTTAAGACATTTTCTAAATGCTGTTTTGAATACTTTGAGGGGTGAAGTTTTTAAAATGGGGTGACTTATTGGTGGTTACTAATATATAAGGCCCTCAAAGCAACTTCACAACTGAACTGGCCCCTGTAAAAATAGCCTTTTGAAATTTTCTTGAAAATGTGAGAAATTGCTGCTAAAGTTCTAAGCCTTGTGATGTCATAGAAAAATAAAAGGATGTTCAAAAAACGATGCCAATCTAAAGTAGACATATGGGGGATGTTAATTAGCAAGAATTTTGTGTATTATAACTGCCTGTCTTACAAGCAGATACATTTAAATTGAGAAAAATGCAAATTTTTGCAATTTTTCGCTAAATTTTTGTGTTTTTCACAATTAAATACTGAACATATCGAGCAAATTTTGCCAGTAACTTAAAGTGCAATGTGTCTCGAGAAAACAATCTCAGAATCGCTTGGATAGATGAAAGCATTCCGTAGTTGTTACCACATAAAGTGAAACATGTCAGATTTGAAAAATGAGGCTGTCAGGAAGGTCAAAAGTAGCTAAAGAGGGAAGGGGTTAAACATTATAGGATTAGATAGAGTAGGTCAACAGACAGTATCACACACAGGGCCGCCATCAGGGGGGTATTAGGGGTACTTCTGTAAGGGGCCCGGCCAACCCTAATTGAAAGGGGGGCCCGGCCACTGCCACGACTTGCATTTGGTAGAAAAAACAGGCCCCTGCAATGGGGTCTGTTCTTTTCACCAAAGTAATGTCGTGAGCTGCGGGCCTCCCTCTCATCGTGGGGGCCGTCAAACACCGCCCGCTTGTGCCCGCGTGCGTAACCGCGAGCGCCAGAGCGCACTCCCGCGAACGAGACACCGACGGGCACACAAGGACAGCGACGCAGAGACAGCTTACCTGGGCCGCCTCCTCCTACGCCTCCTAAGCCTCGTCCTCCTCCTCCTAAGCCTCGTCGTCCTCCTCCTCTTAAGCATCGTCCTAAGCCTCGTCCTCCTCCTAAGCCTCGTCCTCCTCCTAAGCCTCGTCCTCCTCCTCCTCTGCCTCCTAAGCCTCCTCCTCCGCCTCCTAAGCCTCGTCGTCCTCCTCCTCTTAAGCCTCGTCCTAAGCCTCGTCCTCCTCCTAAGCCTCGTCCTCCTCCTCCTCTGCCTCCTAAGCCTCCTCCTCCTCCTAAGCCTCGTCCTCGTTCACCTCCTAAGCCTCATCCTCCTCTGCCTCCTCCTCCTCCTAAGCCTCGGCCTCCTCCGCCGCCTCGTCCTCCTCCGCCTCCTAAGCCTCGTCCTCCACCGCCTCCTCCTCCTCCGCCTCCTAAGCCTCGTCCTCAACCGCCTCCTAAGCCTCGTCCTCCTAAGCCTCGTCCTCCTCCTCCTAAGCCTCGTCCTCTTCCTCCTCCTCCTAAGCCTCGTCCTCTTTCGTCCTCCTCCGCCTAAGCCTCGTCCTCCTAAGCCTCGTCCTCCTAAGCCTCGTCCTCCTCCACCTCCTAAGCCTCGGCCTCCTCCTCCTCCTCGGCCTCCTCCGCCGCCTCGTCCTCCTTCGCCTCCTAAGCCTCGTCCTCCACCGCCTCCTCCTCCTCCTCCTAAGCCTCGTCCTCTTCCTCCTCCTCCTAAGCCTCGTCCTCTTTCGTCCTCCTCCGCCTAAGCCTCGTCCTCCTAAGCCTCGTCCTCCTAAGCCTCGTCCTCCTCCACCTCCTAAGCCTCGGCCTCCTCCTCCTCCTCGGCCTCCTCCGCCGCCTCGTCCTCCTTCGCCTCCTAAGCCTCGTCCTCCTCCGCATCCTAAGCCTTGTCCTCCTCTGCCTCGTCCTCCTAAGCGTCCTCCTCCGCCTCCTAAGCCTTGTCCTCCTAAGCCTCCTCCTCCGCCTCCTAAGCCTCGTCCTCCTCCTCCTCCGCTGCCTCGTCCATCTAGGCCTCCTCCTAAGCCTCGTCCTCCTCCGCCTCCTAAGCCTCGTCCTCCTCCTCCGCCTCGTCCTCCTCCGCCTCCTAAGCCTCGTCCTCCTCCGCCTCCTAAGCCTCGTCCTCCTAAGCCTCCTCCGCCGCCTTGTCCTCCTCGTCCTCGTCCGCCTTGTCCTCCTCCGCCTCGTCCTCCTCCGCCTCCTAAGCCTCCTCTGCCTCGTCCTCCTCCGCCTCCTAAGCCGCCTCGTCCTCCTCCGCCTCCTAAGCCTCCTCCGCCTCGTCCTCCTAAGCCACGTCCTCCTCCGCCTCGTCCTCCTCTGCCTCCTAAGCCGCCTCTGCCTCGTCCTCCTCCGCCTCGTCCTCCTCCTCCGCGTAGCTGCGTAAGGAGAGGGGGAGGAGTCCAAATGTAGCGCGGCGGCAGGCGTTCTACAATCCACGCCATTTTCTGGAGCCTCGCTGGCAGTGAAGGACTGGACGTCTGGACCGAAGACATCGCCTTGAAGACATCGCCTGACAACGAGGACTGGAGTGGGAACAGCAGTTCTTCTGACACAGTGAGTAAAGTGTCTCAAAGTGCTGATTAAGTATGGCCCTGTTCACACAGTGTATTTTGCAGGCAGAAAAAATCTGCCACAATATTCCTTAAATAATTTTGAGGGAGATTTTGACCTGCCCACAATATCTTGCTGCGTTTTTTGCTGCGTTTTTTGCTGCGTTTTTTGCCTGCGGCGATTGAGGACAGCAGACAAAAAATGCAGCGAAAAATGCATTTTCTGCCTCCCATTGATTTCGATGGGAGGTCAGAGGCGGAACTGCGGCAAGAAAGGACGTGCTGCTTTTTATTTTTTCCGCGACTGGCTCCCATTGATTTCAGATTAAATCAATGGGAGGCGGTTTTGGATATTTTTTGGCCCTGATTCCGACGCAGTGTCCGAGTCAATATCAAGGCCCAAAAACTCTGTGAACTGGGCCTTATTGTTAGGGTAGGAACACACAAGGCGTGAACACTGCGGATTTTATGCAACACATTTTATTGCAGAAAATCTGCAGTGTATTAGGGTATGTGCACACACACTAATTACGTCCGTAATTGACGGACGTATTTAGGCCGCAAGTACCGGACCGAACTCAGTGCAGGGAGCCGGGCTCCTAGCATCATACTTATGTACGACGCTAGGAGTCCCTGCGTCGCTGCAGGACAACTGTCCCGTACTACGGCCGGGGCAATTCGAAACTTTTTTTTTCCCTGCAGGATTCCCGCAGCGGACTTGCCTCACGAAACCTGCGCCACTATTTGGTGCGGTTTTGCTGGCGGAATTCCCTGCGGCTACCGGGGCGGATAAGCTGTGTAGTTTTACTCAGCGTATCCGCCTAGTGTGTTCCTACCCTTATGATGTCGCTCCTGGAGCTGCTGCCGGTCTCTAAATAGGCAGTTGGTTCAGTAGAATTTGCAATTATTTTTTTATGTGAACCAGCTTAAAAAAATACAAAACTTGAGGCTGCTGGATTCACACGAGCATGTTCGGTCCGTAAAGGACGGAACATATTTCGGCCGCCAGTCCCGGACCGAACACACTGCAGGGAGCCGGGCTCCTAGCATCATAGTTATGTACAATGCTAGGAGTCCCTGCCTCTCCGTGGAACTACTGTCCCATACTGAAAACATGATTACAGTACGGGACAGTTGTCCTGCAGCGAGGCAGGGACTCCTAGCGTCGTACATAACTATGATACTAGGAGCCCGGCTCCCTGCACTGTGTTCGGTCCGGGACTTGCGGCCGAAATACGTTCGTGTGGCGCAGCACAATGTAGTTACATCCTCAGGATAGGCCATAAATAGCTGATGGGTCGGTCCGAGCACTGCTTCCTCTTCATTTCTACTTGCTCACTGTGAATCGTCGTCACGGATGTAGCGCCGATTCACAGTATTGCAGCCTTCTCACAATGAAGTGAATGTGAGGAGGCTGCAATACTCTGAATTGCACTACATCTGTGTCGACGATTCTCAGAGAGCAAGTAGAAATGAAGGGGTAGCATGATATAGTGCTGGACGGAGTACCGTTAACAGGCGGTGCCACGGTAGGGGGGCCCAGAAAATTTAGCTGTATGGGGCCCTGAAATTCCTGATGGCGGCCCTGATCACACATGATAGGATTAGATACAGTGGCTCAGCAGACAGTATCACACATGATAGGATTAGATACAGTGGCTCAGCAGACAGTATCACACATGATAGGATTAGATATAGGGACCAGCTCGCTGACATTTCGGTTCCAGCGCTGGACCCAGAAAAGGTAAGTATAAGAATTGTTTTGATTTTTTATGTGTTCCTAATTATTTTTGTGTGTTTGTGTTATTTTACAGGTTCGGTTGTTGGACTATGTCGGATTCGAGGACTACTTCAATTACAGCGTTTTTTTTATTCTCAATAAAATGGTTAATAAGTGTTGTGTTTGTTTTTTTATTTCAATAAAATATTTTTCTATGTCCTTGTATTTTTTTAAACTTTGTTATTACCGCCTTATTAATAGCTGCTGGCTGATTGGCAACATCCATTACTAAGGCGAGTCTGAATGTTAGCAG
This sequence comes from Rhinoderma darwinii, assembly GCF_050947455.1. NCBI lineage: Eukaryota > Metazoa > Chordata > Amphibia > Anura > Rhinodermatidae > Rhinoderma > Rhinoderma darwinii. The sequence goes on from NC_134690.1 coordinate 23,659,270, forward strand.
GCAGAGAGGCTAACACTAACCCCCATTACCCCGGTACCCACCACCCCCAGTGTTACTGGGAAGAGCCGGGTACGAACCAGTACCCGACCATCTCTAGTGATCTGTAGTGATGGTCGGGTACTGGGTCAGCCACAGGCCGGTAACATCAGCCTGGGAAAGGCCAAAAACAGTGACCCTTCCTCCCTGGTAATGCTAGGCTGCTGCTGTTATATCTGGCGGGATCCCTCCCATTTTTCATAACCAGCCAGATACAAGAAAGCAGCAGCAGGTTAACATTACCATGGGGGAAGGGCCACAGTTTTTGGCCTTTCCCAGCCTGATAATACCAGCCTGCGGCCGCCCCATTGCCCGACTATCACTACAGATAGTCAGGTACTGGATCATACCCGGCTTTTCCCGACGCCCGTGGTGGCGGTGGGTACCGGGGTAATAATGGGGGTTAGTGATAGCCTCTGTACCGGCTAACACTAAGCCTCGCCTTAGTAATGGATGCTGTCAATCAGCCGGCGGCCATTACTAAGGCGTTTAAAAAGCAAACAGACTTAGAAAAAATATTTTATTTAAATAAAAACCACCCAGACAACCCTCATTAACCATTTTATTGATAATAAAAACGGCGACGTAGTCCAACGACCGAACCTGTAAAAAAACACAAACACAACAAAAACGATTAGTACCACATGTGGTAGGCGTAGGTACAGGGCCCATGTGTGATACTGTTGTGAAGGCAGGCTTAGATACAAGGTCCAGCAGACAGTAATCTTATACAGTACATGTGGTAGGCTTATATACAGATCCCATCAGACAGGATCACACATGGGCCATGTATCTAAGCCTACCATGTGCTTATGTAACATGCTTAGATACAGGGCCACGCAGACAGGATCACACATGGGCCTTGTATCTAAGCCTACCATGTGATTGGCTTAGATACAGGGCCCAGCAGACAGCATCACACAATCTGTGATCCTATCTCATGGGCCCTCTAAGCCTGCAACATCATGGGTTTAAAGGGATTGTCCAGTCCCTAAACATTGATGGCCTATCCTCAGGATAGGCCATCAATAGCTGATGGGTCGGGGTCCATCTCCCGGCACCCGCCAATCAACTGTTTTGAAGGGGCCGCAGCGCTGGTACGACAGCTGCTTCCCCTTCATTTCCCTTACTGGCTCACACTGTGAATCGCCCACACGGATTCACAATGTGAGCAAGTGACCAGAATGAAGGGGAAGCAGCAGCTTCAAAACAAGTGATTGGCGGGGGTCTTGGGAGTCGGACCCCGCCAATCAGCTTCAAGCAGACAGGGACGTTAAACTTACCCTCCTCTTCAGCCGCGGCGGATGTCCTGACTCTTAACTACAGGATGGTAGTGATATCATGCGCTGCGCACCGGAAACAGGAAGGTAAGTACTGTAGTTACTATAGTAACGGGTCCGCGGCTCCCGTTACTATAGCAACTGTTTATTGATGTAGTGCGGCCCCTATAGCTACGCCACTGGTTGGGTGAGTGGTCCCACTTCACTCCGGTTCTCTGAACCGGCTATAATTTTAATAGCCGGTAAGGGAGAACCGGGGCGAACTGGGCCCCCTTCCAACCTCGGTCCCCGGGCACTTTCCCAGATTGCCCTCATTATAATCCGCCCCTGTCTGTATATACAATTGCACCCGGCGATGGAGGTGCACACGACCATAGACAATATGTAAAGGATCTGCCAGGCACAGCTTCTATGTCTACGCCCATAGGTAATCAGTCTGCACCTGCTTCGATGTCTGTGAGACTGACTCCATCTTCCACCACTCAGGATGGCAGGCTTAGGAGTGGGAGAGCCTATCACAGCCTGGCCAGACGGAGCTAGCTCCCGCCCTCTGTCTATTTACACCTGCCTTTCCTGTTCCTCCCTGCTTGTGATTCTTCTCTGTTTGTTTCCTGGCCCTGCTGCAGCTTCTTGATTTATTGGTTCCTGCTTCATATTGACCCTGGCTTACTGACTACTCTCCTGCTCTGCGTTTGGTACCTCGTACACTCCTGGTTTGACTCGGCTTGTTCACTACTCTCCTGCTCTGCGTTTTGTACCTCGTACACTCCTGGTTTGACTCGGCTCGTTCACTACTCTGTTGCTCACGGTGTTGCCGTGGGCAACTGCCCCATTTCCCATAGCTTCTGTGTACCCTTGTCTGTTTGTCCGTCGTGCACTTATTGAGCGTAGGGACCGTCGCCCAGTTGTACCCCATCGCCTAGGGCGGGTCGTTGCAAGTAGGCAGGGACTGAGTGGATTAGGGCTCACCTGTCTATTTCCCTACCCCCCGTCATTACATAATCACAAGCCCATATACCTAGTCTACCCTGGTCCCTGACGCTACTATGGACCCCCTTGAGACCCTGGCTCAGCAAATGCAGGGTCTCTCCCTACAGGTCCAGGCCCTGGCTCAGAGGGTCAACCAGCCTGATGCTACCACGGTAGTGCCCCTCACCTCACCTCTTGAACCCCACCTCAAGTTGCCTGACCGGTTCTCAGGGGACCGGAAGACTTTTCTCTCCTTTCGGGAGAGTTGTAGGCTCTATTTTCGTTTAAAACCCCACTCCTCAGGTTCTTAGAGCCAGCGGGTGGGTATAATTATGTCCCGGCTCCAGGACGGGCCCAAAGAATGGGCCTTCTCCTTGGCTCCTGACGCCCCTGAACTTTCCTCCGTTAATCTTTTCTTTTCTGCTCTCGGACTCATTTATGACGAGACTGACAAGACTGCCTTTGCCGAGAGTCAGCTGGTGACCTTACGTCAGGGTAAAAGACCTGTTGAGGAGTATTGTTCTGACTTTAGGAAGTGGTGCGTAGCTTCTCGGTGGAATGACCCTGCCTTAAGGTGCCAGTTTAGGTTGGGTCTGTCGAACGCCCTGAAAGACCTGCTAGTTAGCTATCCCTCTTCTGACTCCCTAGACCAGGTTATGGCTTTAGCGGTACGACTGGACCGACGTCTCAGGGAACGACGACTTGAACGTCATTGTGTTTTCTCCTCTGACTCCCCCATGATGCCTCCTGAGGTTCCGTTGCTTCGTTCTTCCACGGAAGACTCGGAGGTACCTATGCAACTCGGGGCCTCCGTGTCCCCCCAACAACGCAGAGAGTTCCGCAGGAACAATGGTCTATGCTTCTACTGTGGGGATGACAAGCATCAAGTGAACAACTGTCCTAGGCGCAAGAATAAGCAGCCGGAAAACTTCCGCGCCTAAGTGATCGTCGGGGAGGTCACTTGGGCGCACAGGTATTTCCCGTAAATATGAAACGAAATAAAATTTTGCTTCCCTTTCAGGTCTCTTTTGGTGGTAGGTCTGCTACCGGCAGTGCCTTCGTGGATTCAGGGTCTTCTGCTAATATCATGTCTGTGGAATTTGCTATGTCTCTAGCTATGCCTTTGATTGATTTGCCTAAACCTGTCCCGGTAGTGGACATCGACTCCATTCCTCTTGCTAATGGTTATTTTACACAGCATACCCCTGTTTTTGAACTCCTTGTTGGCTCCATGCATTTGGAGCAGTGCTCTGTACTGTTAATGCAGGGATTATCGTCCGATTTGGTTTTAGGCCTTCCCTGGTTGCATTTGCATAATCCCACGTTTGACTGAAATACTGGGGATCTTACCAAATGGGGTAATGAATGCTTGACGTCATGTTTTTCTGTTAATTCTATTTCTCAACCTGAGGAGACGAACACGCTACCTGAGTTTGTTCAGGACTTCGCTGATGTTTTCTTTAAAGAGGCCTCAGAAGTGTTACCACCTCATAGAGAATAAGATTGCGCAATCGATTTGGTACCAGGAGCTAAGCTCCCTAAGGGTAGGATATTTAATCTCTCTTGTCCCGAACGTGAAGCCATGAGAGAGTATATCCAGGAATACCTGGCCAAGGGTTACGTTCGCCCCTCTACTTCTCCGGTAGGTGCTGGCTTCTTCTTCGTAGGAAAGAAGGATGGTGGTCTTAGGCCATGCATTGACTACCGAAACCTGAATAAGGTCACTGTAAGGAACCAGTATCCCCTTCCTTTGATTCCTGATCTCTTTAATAAGGTTCAGGGGGCCCAATGGTTCTCTAAGTTTGATCTACGGGGGGCTTATAACCTTATCCGCATCAAAGAGGGGATGAGTGGAAGACTGCGTTTAACACGCCCGAAGGTCATTTCGAATACCTCGTCATGCCCTTTGGGTTGTGTAATGCTCCCGCGGTCTTCCAGAATTTCATAAATGAGATTTTAAGAGACTACCTGGGGGTATTTCTTGTAGTGTACCTTGATGACATACTTGTGTTTTCCAGGGACTGGTCCTCCCACATTGAGCATGTCAGGAAGGTGCTCCAGGTCCTTCGGGAAAACAAACTGTTTGCGCAGACCGAAAAATGTGTGTTTGGGGTGCAGGAGATACCATTTTTAGGTCAAATCCTCACTCCTCATGAATTCCGCATGGACCCCGCCAAGGTCCAGGCTGTGGCGGAATGGGTCCAACCTGCCTCCCTGAAGGCGTTACAGTGCTTCCTGGGGTTCGCTAGTTATTACAGGAGATTTATTGCTAACTTCTCGGTGTTCGCTAAGCCTCTTACGGATCTCACTCGCAAAGTTGCTGATCTCCTCCACTGGCCTCCTGAGGCTGTCCAGGCTTTTGAGGTCCTTAAGAAGTGCTTTATCTCAGCCCCGCTGCTGGTTCAGCCCAACCAAATGGAGCCATTTATCGTGGAGGTTGACGCATCCGAGGTGGGAGTGGGGGCTGTCTTGTCCCAGGGTACCAGGTCCCTCACCCATCTCCGTCCCTGTGCCTACTTCTCCAGGAAGTTTTCGCCCACTGAGAGCAACTATAATATTGGCAACCGCAAACTCTTAGCCATTAAATGGGCATTTGAAGAGTGGCGCCACTTCCTGGAGGGGGCTAGGCACCAGGTAACGGTCCTTACCGACCACAAGAATCTGATTTTCCTAGAATCTGCCCGGAGGCTAAACCCGAGACAAGCTCGTTGGGCGCTATTTTTTACCAGATTCAATTTTTTGGTTACCTATAGGGCTGGGTCTAAAAATATTAAGGCTGATGCACTGTCGCGTAGCTTCATGGCCAGCCCTCCTTCGGAGGAAGATCCTGCTTGTATTTTGCCTCCAGGTATAATCATTTCCTCTATTGATTCTGATTTAGTCTCTGAAATTACGGCTGATCAAGGTTCAGCTCCCGGGAACGTTCCTGAGAAAAAGCTGTTTGTTCCCGTGCAATTCCGGCTAAGGGTACTTAGGGAAAATCATGACTCTGCACTATCTGGCCATCCAGGCATCCTGGGTGCCAAACACCTCATTTCCAGAAACTATTGGTGGCCTGGGTTGCCTAAAGACGTTAAGGCCTACGTCGACCGCTTGTGAAGTTTGTGCTAGGTCCAAGACTCCCAGGTCCCGACCAGTGGGCTTACTACGTTCTTTGCCCATTCCCCAGAGACCTTGGACCCATATCTCCATGGATTTTATCACCGATTTGCCTCCATCTCAAGGCAAGTCGGTGGTGTGGGCTGTAGTAGACCGCTTCAGTAAGATGTGCCACTTTGTGCCCCTCAAGAAACTACCCCATGCTAAGACGTTAGCTACCTTGTTTGTCAAACACATCCTGCGTCTCCATGGGGTCCCTGTCAATATTGTTTCTGATAGAGGGGTACAATTTGTTTCATTGTTTTGGAGAGCCTTCTGTAAAAAGTTGGAGATTGATCTGTCCTTCTCCTCTGCCTTCCATCCTGAAACTAATGGCCAAACTGAGAGGACTAATCAGTTTCTAGAACAATATTTAAGGTGTTTTATCTCTGACTGTCAATATGATTGGGTCTCATTCATTCCCCTCGCCGAATTTTCCCTTAATAACCGGGTCAGTAACTCGTCAGGGGTCTCCCCCTTTTTCTGTAATTTTGGGTTTAACTCACGGTTCTCCTCCGTTTCACCTGGTAGTTCCAACAATCCCGAGGTAGAGGTCGTTCATCTGGAACTGTGCACAGTCTGGGCCCAGGTTCAGAAGAACCTAGAGGCGTCCCAGAGCATACAAAAAACTCAGGCAGATAGAAGACGTTCTGCTAACCCTTTGTTTATGGTCGGGGATCTGGTGTGGCTATCGTCAAAAAATTTGCGCCTTAAAGTCCCGTAAAAGAAGTTTGCTCCCCGGTTTATAGGGCTGTACAAGGTCATTGAAGTCCCCAATCCTGTCCCCTTCCGACTGGAGTTGCCCCCATCTTTTCGAGTACACAACGTGTTTCATGCCTCCCTCCTTAAACGCTGCTCCCCGTCCTTGGCTCCCTCGAGGAAACCTCCGGTCCCTGTTCTCACCCCTGAGGGGGTAGAATTCGAGATGGCCAAGATTGTGGACAGCAGGATGGTCCAAGGCTCCCTCCAGTATCTGGTCCATTGGAGAGGATACGGGCCTGAGGAGAGGACTTGGGTACCCGCCCGGGATGTTCACGCTGGGGTATTGGTCAGGAGGTTCCACCTTCGTTTCCCCAATAAACAAGGTCCACTTAGAAAGGGTCCGGTGGCCCCTCATAAAAGGGGGGGGGTACTGTAAAGGATCTGCCAGGCACAGCTTCTATGTCTAGGCTCATAGGTAATCAGTCTGCACCTGCTTCGATGTCTGTGAGACTGACTCCATCTTCCACCACTCAGGATGGCATGCTTAGGAGTGGGAGAGCCTATCACAGCCTGGCCAGACGGAGCTAGCTCCCGCCCTCTGTCTATTTATACCTGCCTTTCCTGTTCCTCCTTGCTTGTGATTCTTCTCTGTTTGTTTTCCTGGCCCTGCTGCAGCTTCTTGATTTATTGGTTCCTGCTTCATATTGACCCTGGCTTACTGACTACTCTCCTGCTCTGCGTTTGGTACCTCGTACACTCCTGGTTTGACTCGGCTTGTTCACTACTCTCCTGCTCTGCGTTTTGTACCTCGTACACTCCTGGTTTGACTCGGCTCGTTCACTACTCTGTTGCTCACGGTGTTGCCGTGGGCAACTGCCCCATTTCCCATAGCTTCTGTGTACCCTTGTCTGTTTGTCCGTCGTGCACTTATTGAGCGTAGGGACCGTCGCCCAGTTGTACCCCGTCGCCTAGGGCGGGTCGTTGCAAGTAGGCAAGGACTGAGTGGCGGGTAGATTAGGGCTCACCTGTCTTTTTCCCTACCCCCCGTCATTACACAATATATACGATTCTTCCCACTCTGGGAGGCACAAACTCAGTTATGGTATCCATAATTCTTCTCACTTATGAGAGGCACAGACTTAGTTACAGCTGGCAACATGGCTGGCTTGTTCTTAAGACTGGCACAGAGCCAAGGGCACCTCTTCTTGAAACTGCGTACTTTGGGCCTAGTGCCCCTTGAGCTGGTGGCTGCTCTGTAAACAGGCTATAAGCCTCCAAAAGGACTGTCTCTCCCCTTAGTCTTGAACTACTGCTGTCTACTAGCGGTACACAATCCCAGGATGATGATGGATACCAGGGGCGTAGCTAAAGGCTCATTGGCCCCGATGCAAAAGTTCTTATTGGGCCCCCCCGCAAACTCCTCATGGCCAACGATCCGCAACTTTCAGCTGCAACGCTGGGTCTCCTAAGTGACCCAACAATGCAGCACTAGCAGCCAGGGGCGTCACTAAGGCTGGGTTCACACACTCTATTTACGGACATAATTCCGGCGTTTTAGCCCTGAATTACGTCCGAAAATGCGGCTCAAAAGCGTTGGCAAACATCTGCCCATTCATTTGAATGGGCTTTACGATGTTCTGTGCCGACGGTCATTTTCTTTACGCGCCGATGTCAAAAGGCGGCGCGTAAAAAAGACGCCCGCGTCATAGAAGTGCCTGTCACTTCTTCAGACGTAAATGGAGCCGTTTTCCATTGACTCCATGGAAAAACAGCTCCAATTACGTCCGTAATGGACGCAGCAAAAGACGCCTGCACATGCCTTTACGGCTGAAATTACGGTGCTGTTTTCTCACAGCACCGTAATTTCAGCCGTAACTGAGGCTGCCGTGTGAACATACCCTGAGGGCTTAAAATGTCAGGGGAAATACGTATGTGTTCGCCCAAAAAAAAACATATGTATAGGAGACAGCATAGCATATCTATAGAACTACGACCCTATAAACTATGGCTAGGATTAGATACATTGGCTCAGCAGACAGTATCACACATGATAGGATTAGATACAGTGGCTGAGCAGACAGTATCACATATGATAGGATTAGATACAGTGGCTGAGCAGACAGTATCACACATGATAGGATTAGATACAGTGGCTCAGAAGGCAGTATCACACATGATAGGATTAGATACAGTGGCTCTGCAGACAGTATCACACATGATAGGATTAGATACAGTGGCCGAGCAGACAGTATCACACATGATAGGATTAGATACAGTGGCTCAGCAGACAGTATCACACATGATAGGATTAGATACAGTGGCTGAGCAGACAGTATCACATATGATAGGATTAGATACAGTGGCTCAGAAGGCAGTATCGCACATGATAGGATTAGATACAGTGGCCCAGCAGGCAGCATCACACATGATAGGATTAGATACAGTGGCTCAGCAGACAGTATCACACATGATAGGATTAGATACAATGACTCAGCAGACAGTATCACGCATTATAGGATTAGATACAGTGGCTCAGAAGGCAGTATCACACATGATAGGATTAGATACAGTGGCTCTGCAGACAGTATCACACATGATAGGATTAGATACAGTGGCCGAGCAGACAGTATCACACATGATAGGATTAGACACAGTGGCTCAGCAGACAGTACCACACATGATAGGATTCGATACAGTGGCTCAGAAGGCAGTATCACACATGATAGGATTAGATACAGTGGCTCAGAAGGCAGTATCACACATGATAGGATTAGATACAGTGGCCCAGCAGGCAGTATCACACATGATAGGATTAGATACAGTGGCTCAGCAGACAGTACCACACATGATAGGATTAAATACAGTGGCTCAGAAGGCAGTATCACACATGATAGGATTAGATACAGTGGCTCAGCAGACAGTATCACACATGATAGGATTAGATACAGTGGCTGAGCAGACAGTATCACACATGATCAGATTAGATACAGTGGCTCGGAAGGCAGTATCACACATGATAGGAATAGATACAGCGGCTCAGCAGACAGTATCACATATGATATGATTAGAGATAGGGCCCAGCAGACAGTATCACACATGATAGGATTAGATACAGTGGCTCAGCAGACTGTATCACACATGATAGGATTAGATACAGTGGCACAGCAGACAGTATCACACATGATTGGATTAGATATAGGGCCCAGCAGACAGTATCACACATGATAGGATTAGATACAGTGGCTCAGTAGACAGTATCACACATGATTGGATTAGATACATTGCTCAGCAGACAGTATCACACATGATAGGATTAGATACAGTGGCTCAGTAGACAGTATCACACATGATAGGATTAGATATAGGGCCCAGCCGACAGTATCACACATGATACGATTAGATACAGGGCCCAGCAGACAGTATCACACGTGATTGGATTAGATACAGGACTCAGCTCGCTGACATTGCGGCTCCAGCGCTGGACCCAGGAAAGGTAAGAATAATAATTTTGCTTCTTTATGTGTTACTAATTATTTTTGTGTGTTTGTGTTTTTTTACAGGTTCGGTTGTTGGACTTCGGATTCGAGGACTTCAATGATGGCGTTTTTTTTATTCTCAATAAAATGGTTAATGAGGGTTGTGTTTTTTTATTTCAATAAATTATTTTTTGTATGTGCTTGTATCTTTTTAAACTTTATTATCACCGCCTTAGTAATGGCCGCTGGCTGATTGACAACCTCCATTACTAAGGCGGGGCTTAATGTTAGCAGGTGCAGAGGCTACCACTAACTCCCATTATTACCCAGGTACCCACCGCCACAAGGGATGCTGGGAAGAGCCGGGTACGAACCAGTACCCGTCCATCTGTAGTGACGGGTAAGCACCGGGGCGGCCGCAGGCTGGTAGCATTAGGCTGGGGAAGGCCAAAAACAGTGGCCCTTGCCACCCTGGTAATGCTGCCTGCTGCTGCTGTGTTGTATCTGGCTGGTTATGAAAATTGGGGGGGACCCCACATCGTTCTTTCCAATTATTATTATTTTTTTTTTAAATGACGTGGGGTCCCCCCCATTTTTCATAACCAGCCAGATAGAATAAAGCAGCAGCAGCCTAGCATCAAAAGGGTGGGAAGGGCCACTGTTTTTGGCCTTTCCCCTCCTGATAATACCAGCCTGCGGCCACCCCAGTGGCCGACCATCACTACAGATGGTCAGGTACTGGATCGTACCCGGCTCTTCCCAGCACCCCTGGTGGCGGTGGGTATCGGGGTAATAAAGGGGGTTAGTGTTAGCCTCTGCACCGGCTAACACTAAGCCCCGCCTTAGCAACGGACGCTGTCAATCAGCCGGCGGCCATTACTAAGGCGGTAGTAATATAGTTTAAAAAAAAACAGTCATAGAAAAAATATTTTATTGAAATAAAAAAAAAAAACACACAACCCTCATTAACCATTTTATTGATAATAAAAAAAAAGCCGTCGTCGAAGTAGTCCTGGAATCCGACGTAGTCCAACGACCGAACCTGTAAGAAAACACACAAAAAAAACTATTAGTAACCCATGTGTTAGGCTTAGATACAGGGCCCATGTGTGATACTGTCTGTGGAACCCTGTATCTAAGCCTACCACAACGTAGGCTTAGATACAGGGTCCAGCAGACAGTAATCTTATACAGTATAAGATTACTGTGTGCTGGGGCCCTGTATCTAAACCTACAGTGTGGTACGCTTAGATACAGGGCCCATCAGACAGGATCACACATGGGCCATGTATCTAAGCCTACCATGTGATTGGTTTAGATACAGGGCCCAGCAGACAGCATCACACAATCTGTGATCCTGTCTCATGGGCCCCCTAAGCCTGCTACATCGTAGGCTTAAAGGAGTTGTCCAGTCCCTAAACATTGATGGCCTATCCACAGGATAGGCCATCAATAGCTGATGTGTCTCCCGGGACCCGAAAATCAGCTGTTTTGAAGGGGCCGCAACACTCGTATGAGAGCTGCTTCCCCTTCATTTCACTACTCGCTCACACTGTGAATCGCCGACACCGATTCACAGTGTGACCGGAATGAAGGGGAGCAGCTCTCGTACGAGTGCTGCGGCCCCTTCAAAACAGCTGATTGGCGGGTCCCGGGAGTCGGACTCCGCCAGTCAGGGCTAATCTTACCTTCCTCTTCAGCCGCGGCGGTAGTTCTGTCGTCTCGATGCTGTGCGCGGCGCATAGCGCTGTGACGTCATGCGCTGCGCACAGGGCTTGACGTCAGGACCTCCGCTGCGATCCGAAACCAGGAAGGTAAGTACAGTCTGTTACTATAGTAACTTTTTATTGATGTGCGTGGGGCCGTGGGCCCCCTGGCTTCGGCGCCCGGTCGCAATTGTGACCACTGCGACCCCTATAGCTACGCCAGTGAGGGATACTAACTAGTACAGTCTTCACTAGACCAACTCAGGCTCCTCCAGTCCAGCTCCAAAGCCGTCATGTCTCCCTCTCTCTCTCTTTCCACCACCACAGCAGGTTTTACAGCTTTCCCCTCCTTGCAGCAACATCTCTCCTGTATAATACGCAGAGCCCAGGTCATGCCAATTTCCTATCAACCCTGAACACAGCTTGGCAGACTTACTGCTGTTTTATATTCCAAAATGCTGCCCCAGGCGTGATGACGCACGCATGCTCATACGTTCACCATCACCTTGTTACAAAACGATAAATGCAGCCTCAAAATGCCATCCAGGTCGTACATCCTGGTGCCCTAACTTTAGATAAGAACAAGTCAAGCAACTTTCCATATCTCATCAAAACAGTCAATAAACGCAACAGGATGCAGTGGCCGGATTTACCACCCTCTTCTTCAATGCAGGAAATCACAGCATATCTTCTCCAATACATTGCCAAACAGTGGCCGGTTTTACCATGGCACAAGTGCCACCTAGTGGAGAAAAAAAGAAGAAAGCAGCACAAATAACACTTCATAGAGTATAAAATTACATTGCTACGTGGGGCCCAGAATACAATACAAATAAATAATGGGTATGCATCCCTCATATACATACTGTATACATAACAATAAGATTTCCTAAAATGTTGGGCAATAACACCCCACCCTCTTTTCCTGGTTTGGGGGGGTCCAAAGATGGGAAATGTCTCATAACTTTTAGCGCCAGTGACAGAAAGATAAAGGCTTAGCAAATAATGTTATTGACCTATAGCACCCCCTTCTCATTTATTCATAGCTACTTTGCTGATCCCAAGGACTTAAGGGCCTTTTACACCGGCCGACAGTTGGCCAGTGAAGCGAGCGCCGATCAACGCGCAAATCTTACAATCCCTGTTGTGCCAAATTTAATTCCAAATCTGGGCTACTACTGATAATTGACTCCTGATTACAGGGTCTTAAGTCCAATTTTTCCTGTGATATTTCCTGAAATACAATTGTTGTACCAAGAGGCACTTATACACAAAGAGCTTAGCATTTTTTATCTACTCTGGCAGTGACTAGAAAATTCCATTTGCGGCAACGGAATGGAACCGCCCCTGGATGACTAGCTAGATTAGCACTATGCATGAGCCTGGCCCAACTAACATCTTTATATAAAGCATTCCAAACGAGTTGAAGTTGGAGGAGAGAAGACCAGTCCACAAAAATCATCTAGTACTCAAACAGACCTAGACCATTTTTGGAAAAAAAATGCAACACTTTTAACCAGAGCGAAGACTTCAGGGGGGCTACCACTTCACAAACATCTAAAAACAGCTGTGGCTGACTCAGATCAGGAGAGCGAAGTTGAAGACTCCGCTTCATACAGAGATACATTCTCTCCTTGAATAGGTAAATCAGCCAACCATGGGCGTAACTATGACCACAGCAGCTGCTATGAGGCTCAGAGATTAATAGGGCCCACTCAGGTGCAAGAACATTATTCTGATAAGTGGAAAATAACAAGTTTTTGGCTTTTTGCTATCTAGCGCTATTATGTGGTGTTACGTCCATGGCCGAGGGTCGTCGTTCAAACTCACCCCCATGGACATCTCTCTTCTCGGCGTCCGCTCCCTCCTGGGATACGCCGACACTCTCTTTCGGGCCTTAAAGAGCCAGTACGCGTCCAGCTGTCAAAAATCAATTATCAGCCCAAATGGTTGCTGAACTATAAAAAGGGGCTCTGCCCACTGGTTCCTTGCCTGAGCGTTGTTGTATACCCTAGTTTTTCTTGCTAAAGGTCTCCCAGTGTTTTCCAGTTCCCAGTGTTACCCGTTCCTGCTGCCTGTACCCTGTATCCCGTGCTATCGTTACCTGCTGCGAAAGTCAAGTCGTGTATTCCCGCTGCATCCGCGGCGTTACCTGCTGTGAAAGTCAAGTCGTGTCTTCCCGCTGCATCCGCGGCATTACCTGCTGTGAAAGTCAAGTCCTGCTTCTGCCACTGTCTACATTGCCTCAGGTACCCGTTCAGAACTATAGACATTGTTTTGTACCTTGTTGGCCAGCTGCTACCCCGCTACGCGGTACGGCCCAGGGGGTCCACACCCCGAGCCGTGACATGTGGGTTCTCTAATATATAGGCACCATATCATCCATACCTGCAATTATTGCTACCCCGCGACGTGACAGTAAGTTTTACCTGAAACCATAACAGCCACTCTAAAGCAACTATTCATTGACTTTCTGGATCCTACTAACACCATTTGCCGAACACTAGAGCGTGCACAACGTGGAGACCTAAACCGGACGATCCACCGAGACACATTATTTGTCAACTCCTCCATTTCCAGACAAAAGAAACACTGTGATACAAAGCAAGAGAATGCCCTGAACTCAACTTTAAAGGAGCCCACGTCCACTTTTTCCAGGATCTTGCTCCAATGACGCGCCAGAAGAGAAGAGCTTTGAAACCCTTGAAACTGGTTGCCCGGTAAAAATAGATGGCTTTTTCCTTTTGGGCTTTCTTTGTCTTTTGGATGAAAAACGCTCATTTTAAGCACAACTAAAGACCATTCAAAAATCTATAAGCATCTAGAACTTACTGCACTGGACATTTCTAACTTGGAACCCTTTCATGACTTGGACGCCTTGCCTTTAGTCTCAGTTCCACCTCATCTAAGTCTCCAAAGAGTAAAGCCAAAAAGTTCATCCCCAAGAAGCTGTTGGGGCCACCTCAGCCATCCCAGTAATAGAGAAAGTACTTGAACTCTGGACTCCTCATTTGATTCTAGCGTAACTGGGCCCAGGCTGAGCAACTTCTGCTATAATATCCCTTTCATATTTACCACTTACAACGTTTGCATTTGGCTCTAGGACGGAGACACATTGCACCATTATAATGTTAGCCTACTTTCATTTACTCAAATATTTCTGTTGTTTTTGTTGGCTTATACAGTATTTTCCCATCATAAATTTTACTTGTGGGTACACTTTAAATCACTTTCTTTAATGTATGTGGACTAAGTATGGCACAAAAGAGGAGCCACATATTTACCCTCCTTAAAAGGGTTTTCCAGGACTTTAAAATTGTTGACCTATTTCATCGATAAGCTGATTGAAAGGGCTGTGTCTCTTCCGTGAATGCTGTGGCTTCTTAATTTCTTACCAGGCATAGATCCATACATTCTGTAGTGGCTGTGCCTGGTACTGCAGCTTCGTCCCATTTACCTAAATGTGACTGAGCTGCAAAGAACTGCAGTACCAGGCACAGCCACTAACATATAGAGCTGTGTGTGCCTGTGAGCAATGAAGAGAATGCAGCCCCTTCAATAAGAAGATTAGTGGAGGTGCCGGGAGTCGGACCCTCACCGATCTTATATTGATGATCTTTCCTAAGGATAAGAAACAAAAAACTGACATTATCTTTATTCACAAATGCAATTTTACACATCAGCATATTCCCACAGTGAAAGATTTCACCTATTTCTCACCCACTCATTTTACATACCATTGCCTAGATGATATCGTTATTTGTGGTTCATTGTGTAATCGGTATCATAACAATCTGAGAACATGCTCCTACCTCTTTTAAGATCTCTCTCAAATCCCTACCGGTGAGAACTTAAAAAAAAAGTAATAATTAATAATAATTGCTGTTTTTTGGTTATATTGCCTCCCCAAAATGAAATAAAAAGTGGTACTCCAAAATGGTACCAGTAAAAAACTAAAGCTTGCCCCGCAAAAAGCAAGCCATCAAGCAGTTATATTATATTTAGATGTGAAATTACACTTATTTTCCACTAGGTGGCTATCAAGTCCTGACAGTCACTTCTCTAATATTCTAGAGATATTGAAAAAAACAAAACAAAAGTATTGTCGCTGCCCTACGTCTGAGCAAATGGATGCACGTTCTCTGGTTTGCTTATATGCTAAATCTTTTGGTGCATGATTGATGTCAGTGTCAGGGTTGACAACCTTCCGTCAAATTACGGACAGTCCACAAAAAACGGTTGTTTGTTTCTGCCGTCCGTAGTGTCCAGCAGAAAAAAACACTGTCCAGGATTTCTTCATTCTCTCCGATACTTTGCACTGTGCATGCACCAAAATTGACATCCGCAGTGCAAACAACAAGGGAAGTGTAGGCCGCGGCAGCCGGCAAAAAGCAGCAGGTGTGAATGACGGTCTGTCTCTGACTGAAGTGTCCTCAGTCAGAGACAGACCGTCATTGGATCGGTGGAGACCAGTCTCCTGACCTCACGTCATGACCTCTCAGACCAGGCAGGGAGGTGGAGTGAGTGAGTCGGACTGACTAATCACAGCCCCGCTTGTAGCTTTTCCACACTTAATTAGCTTAGGAAAGCTACAAGCGGGGCTGTGATTGGTGCATGCAGCAGCTAGCACCCTGACCCTTACCACACAGCAGACAGAAGCCACCGACACCATCCAAGCAAGGGTCCGTCTCCCTCTGGCGGCCTGTGGTAGAGTCTGAGACATTGCTGGTGATTGGATTGATCAGATAGCCCCTTCAAGTTTACCTATGGGGGTGAGAAGTGAGAATGGTATTCAATAAAATTATATATTTTTGTTATTTTCATATATTGTTAAGGTGTGCACTTTTTTTAGTATGTCGCTTTTATCTTTTGTTCTGACCATGGGTTCTTTATAGCTCAGTTGACTTGCCTGTCTTAGTTGGAACTTGGCCTGTTACCATGGGTACATTATAGTTGACTTGCAATGTTCCCTCTAAGTCTTGGCAGCTCCTGAGCGGGGCAGTTGGGGAGCAGGGCGAGTCTCCATCAATGGTGGGCGATTTGATGACCAAAAGTAATACCCCCAGTAAATGCTAATATATCGTACTACATAAGAGAAAAAGAAAACTTATTTTAAATTAGTTTTAATTATTTTTTAAATACTATAATATTACAAGTCCAGCAGTAAAATAGACGACAGTTATACACACCAATTATAGGCATCAGTGAAAGAATCCCTCATCACACCACTGCCCTTATAGATAGCGCCACACAGACCCCCTATAGATAGCGCCACACAGACCCCCTATAGATAGCGTCACACAGACCCCCTGTAGATAGCGCCACACAGACCCCCTGTAGATAGCGTCACACAGACACCCTATAGATAGCGTCACACACACCCTGTGGAGAGTGGCACACACATCCCCCCTCCCCTTGTATATACTGCTACACATCAATCCCCACTACCAGTGGCGTAACTACCGCTGTAGCAGCCGTAGCGGCTGCTATGGGGCCCGCTGCATGAGGGGACCCGTGCCGCCTGACGACACCCCCCCCCCCATGGCCGGAGGCTAAGGTGGCAGCCACTATGGCTGCTACAGCGCGACACCACTGAACATTATGGCAGAGCAGGGAGGTATCTCCCCACTCTGCCATTAATGGGGTTGTTCCTACAAAAGACATGTATCCCCTATCCACAGGATAGCGGATACATGTGTGATCGCTGGCAGCGATAGGGAGAACGGGGGACCGAAAGTCCCCCAAAGTTCTTCATGAGAAACCTCGGACTTTCGGGGTCTGTGTCGGTAGCTCCGTAGAAATGAATGGAGCGCCGGTCGCGCTTGTGCGCATGCGTGACCAGCACTCCTTTCATTTTTATTGAGCTGCGCAGACTCCGGAAGTCCGAGGTTTGTCATGGGGAACTTCGGGGGACTTTCGGTTCCCCGTTCTCCTTATTGCTGCCAGCGATCACACATGTATCCCTAGGCCAGATATTTTTTTTTTTTGGGGGGGTTTGGGGCTGTATGGCGTTATCTACAGGGGGGGTTGTATGGTTTTATCTACAGGGGGGCTGTATGGTTTTATCTACAGGGGGTGCTGTATGGCGTTATCTACAAGGGGGGCTGTATGGCGTTATCTACAAGGTGGGCGGTATGGCGTTATCTACAGGGGCTGTATGACGCTATCTACAGGGCGGCTGTATGTCGCTATTTACAGGGGGCTGTATGGCGCTATATACAGGGGGCTGTATGGTGCTATCTACAGGGGGGCTGTATGGCGCTATCTATAGGGGGCTGTAGGGTGCTATTTACAGGGGGGCTGTATGGCGCTATTTACAAGGGGCTGTATGGTGCTATCTACAGGGGGGTTGTATGGCGCTATTTACAGGTGGGCACTGTGCGGCGGAATCTACAGGGAGGCACTATCTACAAGGGGGGGTTGTGTGACACCCAGGGGGGGGGGGGGGCCAGTCAAAAGTTTGCTATGGGGCCCAGTCTTTCCTAGTTATGCCCCTGTCCCCTCCCCTTGTATATACTGCTGCAAAGCAAGCAATTCCCCCTTCTATATACTGCTACACAGCCCTCTCTCCCCTTGTATATACTGCTATACAGCCCCCTCCTTGTATATACAGCTACACAGCCCCCCTTCCCCTTGTATATACTGATACACAGCCCTCTTTCTCCTTGTATATACTGCTATACAGCCCCTTGTATGTGGTGCTACACAGCAATCCCCCCCGTGTATATTACCACACAGCAACCCCCCCTATATATTACCACATAGCCCCTTAAAAAGAAGATTGTACTTATCTTGCCCCACTCCCGCGTGACGGACGGAGCGCTACACTGCTTCTCAGGCAGGTAGCATGGGCAGACCGGCGTGATGTGAATGCGCAAACCACAATTTCATCACGCCAGCCTGCGCAGAGTCTTCCCAGCGCCTTATAGGCTGTAGGCCTAACGTCGCCTGCAGCCTATAGTATTCACTTGTATCTGCGTTCTGAGGACGCACATAGAAGTGAATTTGGCTGTTGCTAGCACCAGAACCCCCTCCGGTGCTACCGACGCCACTGCATCCGCCCGCCAACCCGTGACAGTGCGCGGGCTCTAAACTTTACTGAGCGGGCGGACTGTGGAAGGTGCGCATCCGCACATGCGCGCACCTTATAGGGAACACCGTTCAGTTGCCGTTCTTGGATCCAGGTAACCGTAATACACCTGCACAGACTGAGATTACCGACTCTGTCATTGTGAAAAATAAACACTGTTTATCTTTGGGCTCTTAGGATCACTTATAAAAAGCTGTTACGTCTGCTCTTTTTCACTAACTTAATTTTGTAATGTGTCCATAAAAATGTTGGTTAGTTCGTGATTTTTAGCTCAGTTGTCCAGAAATTACTGAAGTGGAGGTTGGCAACCCTGGTCAGTGTGCAGGAGGGTCTGCTATGCTTGACCCTATGACTTGCCCCAAATGATACTTGAAGTGGGGAAAAGCGCAAAATTGAGGCTACTCTGTCATCCAGCAATCTGTGTTCCGTAGTCAGTTACACAATCGCCTTCTTCCACTCCGATAAACACATCTAAACAATAAAAGACACCAATGACTACTGTATGCTCACTTTTATGGGACCTCAATATAAAAACAGGCAATTTTATTGCCCATCTTGCACATATTGAGATGAGGGGATAGTAGCCCAAACGGAACCTTGCTGGAGGGAGTTAGTGACCCAGGCTGAACTTTTGCACCAAGGCTCATGAACCTTTAGTAACACATCTGGTGTCAGCATTGAACCAGGTGCCAACAATGCCCCAAAACATGACCAACAATCCACTGTCAGAGTGGAAAGACTAAGATGAATACGTTTTATATATACTTAGACACTTGTTAGCCTTCTTTAGTCAATGTCCCTCCACCATCAGCTCTAGCACTTCCATCACCAACACCAAAACAGAAATGTAGTGCATGAGTGATAAGGATGAGTGATGTCACTTTGCCTGCATGATGATGTCACTTTCAGTAAAATTGACATACTGTAAGTGAATATTCTGTTCCACTGCAAACTCTGGAAGAGAATTTACCACTGGGCAAAGGAGGTCTATGGGCCACCACATGACCACAACTAGGCTTCTAGGCAAAGAACGCCAAATACGTTATGGAATATGGGGAAATAAATTGTGAATAACCAAATGCATAAAATTGATAGAAAAATGTCTACTTTTGAATAAACTGGTTATATAACCATAACACTTTCGTGCTCATGCTACTTTTGTTTGGCAGAATTATTATGTACTTGTCATTTTGACCCCTTCATATCTTCCTTTTTCTTTCCTTGAAACATAACTTTGTATGTCCCTTCTTATTAACCAGAACATCCGAGTAAACATGTTGTGTGAAGAATCCTCCAGTAAGTATATTTGGAAGACAAACCACAATTTGATTTCTGGCCAAACTTTTTAATGAGAAGCACAATGAAAACAATAGAGATATTATTATTGCTGTAAGTGGAACATTAAATATCATTACAATTCTTCCGTGTCAACAGGATTTGACAAAGTGACCTATTTTTTTTTTCCAGGAGATACATTATGGAAAATTAAGTGACTCTTACAATCTTAAAGAGGGAGGTCCATTTTCCCAACAGCAACACTTCTGGAGAAATGTAGTAAAATAATCCCGCCGGAATGGGAGCCGCTCTTACAGAGTTCTGATTCATAGAAGTAGAGTCCCAAGCAGGGAACCCCCGCTCTATGACTTCGATCTTCTCTTATAGGTCATATAGGTCTTCTTCACAGCCCCTTTAGGTATCAGAATATTCTAAAAATGTATACTGTAGTGTAGATAGCTTCTTTATCTCTCACCTATTTGTCAAGTATATTGTGTGAATACAAATCATTCAAAAACATTTACAATTTTATTTTTAACTCCACCCAAAACCATGTGAAGTCAAATTATGTGAAGTGGACATTTCTAAGAAGAACAGCTCAGCCAAGAAGCGTTAGACCACGCAACTCACAAAATGGGGCCCCCGAGTGCTGAAGTGTGTGATGCGTAAAAATCACCCATCCTCTGTTGTGTCACTCAGAAAGATCTACACTGGCTTTGGAAGTGACATCAGAACAAGAACTGTGCGTCCGGAGCTTTGTGAATTGGGTTTTCATGGTTGCTGTACACAAGATCACAGGGCACAATGCCAAGCGTCAGTTAGAGTGGTGTAAAGCCCCAGATAAATCATGGCTCACTATCTGGCAGTCTGATGGAGGAATCTAGATGTAATAACGTTGGTTCTCGGGTCTGGCGAGGCAACGACACAGTTCACAATAATAGTCAATGGTAATGCAGAGTTCAGAGCACTTTAACCCATTAGTGACCGCCCCATAGTGTTCTTACGGCGGCCACTAACGGGCTTTATTCCGATGCAATAGCCTTTTTACGGCGCTGCATCGGAATAAATAAACAGAGCAGGGAGTTGTTAAATCTCCCTGCTCTCAGAGGTAGCTGGGGGCATCCCTGCTCTAACGGGTGAGATCGATATTAGTATCAATCGCAACCGTTTAACCCCTCAGATGCAGCGCTCAATAGCGAGCGCCCCATCTGAGTGGTTTTGGAGCTAATAAAGATCCCCAGGTCTGCGTCTAGTTATGCCCGCTAGGCCATGCCAGAGGCATTTTAAACAGTCAGGCACTAATACACTGCAATACAAGATCGGAGGATCGCATAGTGAAGTCCCCTAGTAGGACTAGTAAAAAAGTTTAAAAAAAGTTTAATCATTAAAAAAAAAAAAAGTTAAACAAAAATGAAAAACCCACTTTTTCCCCTTACAAACTGCTTTAGTATTAAAAAAACAAAATAACATAAAAAAGTTACACATATTTGGTATCGCCACATCCGTAACGACCCCGACTATAAAGTTATTACATCATTTAAGCCGCACGGTGAACGTCGTAATAAAAATATAAAAAAACATGTTTTCTTTGAATCCTGCCTTAAAAAAATGTGATAAAAAGTGATCAAAAAGTTGTATCTACTCCAAAATGGTGCCAATAAAAACTACAAGTCGTCCTGCAAAAAAAAAAAAGCCCTTATACAGCTGCATCGACGAATAAATAAAAAAATTGGCTCTTCAAATATGGAGACACAAAAACAAATAATTTTGAAAAAAAAGTGCTTTTACTGTGTAAAAGTAGTAAAACATACAAAATCATATAAAACAGGTATCGTTGCAATCGAAACAACCAGCTGAAAAAAGTTATTGTGTTATTTATACCACAGGGTAAACGGTGTAAATTTAGGACGAAAAAAAGTGTGGTGAAATTGCTGTTTTTTTTCTATTCCCCCCAAAAAAGTTAAAAAAGTTAAAAGTTAATCAATAAATTATACGTACCCCAAAATGGTGCTATTAAAAATTACAACTTGTCCCTCAAAAAAACAAGACCTTATACAGAGACGCAAAAATAAAAAAGTTATATCTCTTTGAATGAGACGATGGAAAAACGTAAAACAAATAGCTTGGTGATTAAGGTCTAAAATAGGCTGGTCACTAAGGGGTTAAGGAGTTGTAATATAGCACGTTGGAATATGGATTAGATATAATTGGATTGGCACAGGCTAACTTTGGGTGTGCAGTCTAAGGAATCCCCTGGTCTTCACCCTGAACCCTTGCAAGGGAGTTTGGACTTTGCGGCAGGGGGATTGCCACGTTGCCGGCCACACGATAGTCACCAATTGATGGCTGGGCTGCAGGTGAAGAAGTACAACAGAGAGAGGGACTGGCCATAGTAAGACGTATGCAGAGTTCAGTGCACAAGAACGAGAGTTTAGCCTTGATCAGACATATGCATTCTTAGCAGGTAGAATGGTGGTCTCTGGTGTGTAATCCTGCGAAGTCTCCGATAACATTATGCATTTGCCTTGCCCTTACTGGATCCAGGTCTGTAGGAAAAAACAAAATTTAATTCTTGCTAAAAATAAAGACCATTGCGACTGTCTGTTAGAAAGGTGATCTCATAAACTCAAGATTTGGATGGTCAGTCAGAACTTGTACAGGGTGAGAAGCTCCATCAAAGAGATGACTCAATTCCATAAATATTTTTGTCATCATTACTTTAAGGGATGAAAACTGGTGCGAGAAAAATGCAAATAGGTCAAGCAACTGCTTCTCAACATCTCTTTGGTACAACACTGCTCCGAGTCTCTACTTCAAAAACAAATGGTAAATCTGCAATAGGATGAACAAAGACAGGAGCAGAGGTAAAAAGAGTCTTTAATTGGGTAAATGTAGGTTCAGCATTCGAGGACCTCTCAGGCTGGGTTCACACGACCTATTTTCAGACGTAAACGAGGCGTATTATGCCTCGTTTTACGTCTGAAAATAGGGCTGCAATACGTCGGCAAACATCTGCACATTCATTTGAATGGGTTTGCCGACGTACTGTGCAGACAACCTGTAATTTACGCGTCGTCGTTTGACAGCTGTCAAGCGACGACGCGTAAATGGACTGCCTCGTCAAAAGAAGTGCAGGACACTTCTATACATTATATGCGGGACACTTCTATACATTATATGCGGGACACTTATATACATTATATGCAGGACACTTATATACATTATATGCGGGACACTTATATACATTATATGCGGGACACTTCTATACATTATATGCGGGACACTTCTATACATTATATGCGGGACACTTATATACATTATATGCAGGACACTTATATACATTATATGCGGGACACTTATATACATTATATGCAGGACACTTATATACATTATATGCAGGACACTTATATACATTATATGCAGGACACTTATATACATTATATGCAGGACACTTATATACATTATATGCAGGACACTTATATACATTATATGCGGGACACTTATATACATTGTATGCGGGACACTTATATACATTATATGCAGGACACTTATATACATTATATGCAGGACACTTATATACATTATATGCAGGACACTTATATACATTATATGCAGGACACTTATATACATTATGTGCAGGACACTTATATACATTATATGCGGGACACTTCTATACATTATATGCAGGACACTTATATACATTATATGCAGGACACTTATATACATTATATGCAGGACACTTCTATACATTATATGCGGGACACTTCTATACATTATATGCAGGACACTTATATACATTATATGCACGACACTTATATACATTATATGCAGGACACTTATATACATTATATGCGGGACACTTATATACATTATATGCAGGACACTTATATACATTATATGCGGGACACTTATATACATTATATGCAGGACACTTATATACATTATATGCAGGACACTTATATACATTATATGCGGGACACTTATATACATTATATGCAGGACACTTATATACATTATATGCGGGACACTTATATACATTATATGCTGGACACTTATATACATTATATGCGGGACACTTATATACATTATATGCGGGACACTTATATACATTATATGCGGGACACTTATTTACATTATATGCAGGACACTTATATACATTATATGCGGGACACTTATATACATTATATGCGGGACACTTCTATACATTACATGCGGGACACTTATATACATTATATGCAGGACACTTATATACATTATATGCGGGACACTTATATACATTATATGCGGGACACTTATATACATTATATGCAGGACACTTATATACATTATATGCCGGACACTTATATACATTATATGCGGGACACTTATATACATTATATGCGGGACACATATACATTATATGCGGGACACTTATATACATTATATGCAGGACACTTCTATACATTATATGCAGGACACTTATATACATTATATGCGGGACACTTATATACATTATATGCGGGACACTTATATACATTATATGCGGGACACTTATATACATTATATACGGGACACTTATATACATTATATGCGGGACACTTATATACATTATATGCAGGACACTTATATACATTATATGCGGGACACTTCTATACATTATATGCGGGACACTTATATACATTATATGCAGGACACTTATATACATTATATGCAGGACACTTATATACATTATATGCGGGACACTTATATACATTATATGCGGGACACTTATATACATTATATGCAGGACACTTATATACATTATATGCCGGACACTTATATACATTATATGCGGGACACTTATATACATTATATGCGGGACACATATACATTATATGCGGGACACTTATATACATTATATGCAGGACACTTCTATACATTATATGCAGGACACTTATATACATTATATGCGGGACACTTATATACATTATATGCGGGACACTTATATACATTATATGCGGGACACTTATATACATTATATGCGGGACACTTATATACATTATATGCCGGACACTTATATACATTATATGCGGGACACTTATATACATTATATGCGGGACACATATACATTATATGCGGGACACTTATATACATTATATGCAGGACACTTCTATACATTATATGCAGGACACTTATATACATTATATGCGGGACACTTATATACATTATATGCGGGACACTTATATACATTATATGCGGGACACTTCTATACATTATATGCGGGACACTTATATACATTATATGCAGGACACTTATATACATTATATGCGGGACACTTCTATACATTATATGCGGGACACTTCTATACATTATATGCAGGACACTTCTATACTTTATATGCGGGACACTTCTATACATTATATGCGGGACACTTCTATACATTATATGCGCGACACTTATATACATTATATACATTATATGCAGGACACTTATATACATTATATGCAGGACACTTCTATACATTATATGCGGGACACTTATATACATTATATGCGGGACACTTATATACATTATATGCGGGACACTTATATACATTATATGCAGGACACTTATATACATTATATGCAGGACACTTATATACATTATATGCGGGACACTTATATACATTATATGCAGGACACTTATATACATTATATGCAGGACACTTATATACATTATATGCGGGACACTTATATACATTATATGCGGGACACTTATATACATTATATGCAGGACACTTATATACATTATATGCGGGACACTTATATACATTATGTGCGGGACACTTATATACATTATATGCGGGACACTTATATACATTATATGCAGGACACTTATATACATTATATGCAGGACACTTCTATACATTATATGCGGGACACTTATATACATTATATGCGGGACACTTATATACATTATATGCGGGACACTTATATACATTATATGCAGGACACTTATATACATTATATGCGGGACACTTATATACATTATATGCGGGACACTTATATACATTATATGCGGGACACTTATATGTGGGACACTTCTATACATTATATGCGGGACACTTCTATACATTATATGCGGGACACTTATATACATTATATACATTATATGCAGGACACTTATATACATTATATGCAGGACACTTGTATACATTATATGCGGGACACTTATATACATTATATGCAGGACACTTCTATACATTATATGCAGGACACTTCTATACATTATATGCGGGACACTTATATACATTATATGCAGGACACTTCTATACATTATATGCAGGACACTTCTATACATTATATGCAGGACACTTATATACATTATATGCGGGACACTTATATACATTATATGCAGGACACTTATATACATTATATGCAGGACACTTATATACATTACATGCAGGACACTTATATACATTATATACTGGACACTTATATACATTATATGCAGGACACTTATATACATTATATGCCGGACACTTATATACATTATATGCAGGACACTTATATACATTATATGCAGGACACTTCTATACATTATATGCAGGACACTTATATACATTATATGCGGGACACTTCTATACATTATATGCAGGACACTTATATACATTATATGCAGGGCACTTCTTTGCCATGTAATTTGAGCTGTACTTCATTGAACTCAATGAAGCACAGCTCAAGATTTACGAGCGTCTCAGAAGCCTCGCAAAATGCGAGGAGGAGCATTTACGTGTGAAACGAGGCAGCTGTTAACAGTCTGTCTTTTCACACGTAAGTGCCTCTCATCGTGTGAACATACTCTCAAAGTGTAGCTAAAGGTTTGACAAACGTCTGACATGTCATAGTGTCAACAAAAAGGAAGTCTCCCGGCTATTCTGCGACATGGAGACCTCCTCTTATTGTACATGCTTCAGACTCCTGTAGATCCTCTTATACTCAATAAAATGGACTTGGCTTTGAGGAGTCTGAAGAGCGCTAAGTTAGAGGGGGCACTCAGGCTGAGAGGGTGCACGGCTAAGTGGCGGTGAGTGGCTGCCCTGTCTCAGTATCTTCCTTGGGCCCAGTATCCCAATAAGACTACCCAGGAGGTCTGGGGTCAGGGTGCTGTAGTTGGAGGTGCTGACGAAGTCTAGAGTGCTAGTTAAATTTGGGGTGCCAGTGAAATCTGAGTTGCTGGGGCCTAGTTTCTTAGGTTTTGTTGCATGCATAAAGAATTAATTGTCCATGTTTTCAGTACAGTTTATGTGCATTACATATCACTAAAGGGTGGTTATTTTGAGTTAGGGAGACATTTTTGCTGTGCAGCCTATATATTTCACGGGTCGGCAAGTAAGTGAGCAAGTATGACTTTAGGGATGGTAAAATTGATTCAACATGTTCAAGATTTCCATCAAATCAGAAAGATTGAATGAAAAATATATATATATTTTAAAGAGTTGCTTGATAAAGCTGGTAAAAACACATTTGTTAACTTTTTTTAAAGGAATAGTCCAATCAAAATTGAAGCACTGTATAATGTCTAGAGCAATGCTTGAGGGGCGGTGCATGACACAAATTCTATATGGGGCGTACTTTAAACCCCTGTGTCATGTCCCACCCCTTCAGACACGTGACAGGACATAACACAGTGTATCAATGTTGCCTGAAGTGTACCTATAAAGATTTGCATATTTCTACAAGACATGTACTGAAGTAAAAATAACTATACTAAGGAAAATATAGATGTAGATAAACAAATATGTAGATGGTCTGCACTTTGAGCAATACCACTACCTCCATCATTTTTGAAGATGAACTACAATCTTCTTGTTAAACTTATATTAGTAACAAATATTTGTTTCTTCGTAATTTTATAACTTGGTGAGAAATTTGGACTAGCTAGTAAAATTAGGTGTGGCTCATGTTGTACTTCATCCAGGACAAATGAGATTATTATACAAATGTTGACTTACCGTATGTCAAAACTATTTTATGATCCACTTTACTAAATGAAATATTCCTGGATCCAAAGCAATTACCTTCTTAAAAACAACTTTCTCAGCAAAGATAACATTTGTTTCTATACGTAAACCTATTAATACTGCACGTGTTTTGTGCTTAATAGACAATTAATTTTTTTTAAATTTTTCAATCGATTCATAACCTTTTTTATTTTTCTGTCAATATAGCAGTATGAGAGCTTGTTTTTTTGCGGGTATTTTTCAATGCCACCATTTTAAAATACATATAATTTATTGATTTGTCTCTAATCAGGGACAGGCATGTACTCACTTCTTCAGTCAGGAACAAGTGTACGCTTCCATTATACAAAGACCAATATAACCAATATTACCGCTATATAGTAACCATATAGTGACCATCAAGTTGTCAAATACCAGTTCTACACAGGCTGTCCGCAGAATATCATCTCGCTGCAGACTATACAAGAGAATACAGCACTGATCAGACACAGGCAAAATAAATATCATTTAAATTCAGTGACTCACAGGTCACATCTTCTCTGATTGTAGTCTTTGAATTTCCTTTTCTGGCAGCAAAATTTTAAAATGTTTTTTAAATGTATTTTTGAATCCTTTTTTGAAACAGAGGGGAAAATTAAGTCTTGTATGACCTACACAGCTTTTTATCATTGAAAACAATAGAAGGCTGTTGGCAGGTGCTTTCAAAGGGTATTAAAAAGCATAATACGAGCGATTTAGGCTTCAAAATACGCAGAAAATTAAGCCGCTTGTACATGCCCTTATTCTCATCCGGCCCTGACCACCATGATGACTTCTCTTAATGACTGCAGAGTTTACTGCCCAGAAATCTGTGACCCCTATATTTATTCAGACTGCACACCAGACCCCCAAATTAATAAAACCCCAGACTAAAATTCTTACATTTATTCAGATGCTAGACCAGACCCCTAAAGTTATTTAGGCACACAACTATTAATGTATTTAGACCCCAAAAATAATTGGACCCCTCTATATATTACTTCTCCTTGCTCCAGGGTTCCTCTTCATCTCTGGGTGCCACTGCATACATGGCCTTGAAGCCGGCAGCGTCAGAATTTGTATGTGCATCCGTGCTCTACATCCTGATGCTGGATGTCTGCAGACCCCTGAGTGAAGGCACCGGGAGCTAAAGGGGAGAGGGGAGTATTGCCGGCCATTATCTATTGTATTAATCCAATAGATATTGGCTAAATAAACAAAATACTAAAACAAACGGCTTTGTCCTTTGGGGGTAAGAAGACCACCCTTTCTAAATTGCCCCTGTACAGTTGATGGTCACGATGCCTACAAGCTGGCTTCTGTTTTAAAATAAATATAAATATATGTATTACCTAAATATTTTTTTTTTACTAATAAAAAATATTTAAATGAAGCATATTGTTTTTTCTAATCTGTTTTTCTTTTCTATTTTCTTAACATGATTATGCGGGCCGCCATCTCGCCTGAGTTACTTCTCTGAGCTGTGAACATTAGTTTAGAGATCTGTTTTCCCGAAATCACATGGGCAAAGGAAACCTCAGTCAGAAAACAACCTATTGGCTTCTATGAGAAAGTGTGGTGGGCATGCTCTGTGACGTTTTCAGCGGTCACTAATCAGGGATGGAGAGGAGAAGCTGAGTTGTTTCCATTACCTATTATAAAAGCTGCGATTTTGTGCTATCTGCCTCAAGTGATCGCTACAAAATGGGACGTATCAACGAATAGAGGGCTGGGGTCAGTGTGAAATCTCCATTTAAGTTTTTATTATAGCGACATGAAAAATGAAAAATAAAAAACACTCTTTTTCTTTATATTTAATTTAAAACATTTTTTATTTTCTGACTATACTTCCCTTAAAGAATTTCTCTGCTTTGGTCCACCCCTACTTAGACGGTTTCCTTAAAAGATAGGCAGATCACAAAGTGTCCTCCTGCTGGAACCCCAGTGATGAGCTGTTATCTGTGGGGAAATCTACCAGTAAGGCCTCATGCATACGACCGTGTTTGGTCCGTGATATACAGACCGTATGTTGGCCACATTTCCCGGACCGAGCAGAGTTTAGGCAGCCAGAGTTCCTAGCATCAGAATGATGTATGATGCTAGTAGTCCCTACCTCCCCACGGAAAACCTGTCCCGTACTAAAAACATGATAACAGTACAAGACAGTATTTCCGTGGAGAGGCAGGGACTCCTAGCATCATACATAACTATGATGCTAGGAACTCCGGCTCCCTGAACTGGTCCGGAAAATGCGGCCAACATATGGTCCGTATATCACCGACCAAACACGGTTTTGTGCATGAGGTCTTAGTGTTCTATATATTTTGCAGCGACACCAGTGGGGAAAAATAAGCATTACACAGTACCCATTCAGATTAATGGGTTGTTTGTGTTATGCAGGACCAGCAGGGCTGGCTCCAGGTTTATGTGGGCCCTTGGGCGACACAGACTTAATGTACCCCTTTGCGGGGTAACTCACGGCGGCAGTAAAATGGCAGAAAAGGTCACTTTGTGCCCCCATATAGAAGTTAGGCCCTGTTTATGCCCCTATAAAGAAGTTTGGGCCCCCATTTGTACCCCCATAAATTTAGTGCTTACTGTAGATAGTGCCACAGAGTCCCCCTCCCAGGATGTGCCACACCCCCTCCCAGGTAGTGCCACACAGCCCCCCTCCCTGGTAGTGCCACACAGCCCCTCCTCTCAGGTAGTGCCACGCAGACCCCCTCCCAGGTAGTGCCACACAGCCCCTCCTCCCAGGTTGTGCCACACAGCCCCTCCTCCCAGGTAGTGCCACACAGACCATCCTCCCAGGTAGTGCCACACAGCCCCCTCACTGGTAGTGCCACACAGACCCCCTCCCAGGTAGTGCCACACAGCCCCTCCCACTGGTAGTTCCACACAGCTCCCCTCCCTGTAGGTAATGCCTTTGGGGCTCCCTCTAGGAGTGGAATCCCCAACCAGAGCATTGCTGACGCACTGGCCTGGGATTCCGGTTCAGTAGGAGCCCCTGACGTCACTATCCATATATGGACAGTGATGTAAGGGGCAACCCCAGAGCCATAGTCCCTGGCAGAGTGCTACTAGCACTCTGCCTGGGACACCTGCTCTGCTTCTGATATCACTGTCCATATATGGATAGTGATGTCAGGGGCAAAACCAGAGCCAAAGTCCCGTGCAGAGCGCTACTTGTAAGCTGCCTGGGACACTTCTCTGCTTCTGACATCACCGTCCTTATATTGAGCGCTACTAGCACTCTGCCTGGGAGTCTGTAGCCTAGTAAATGGCAGAGTTGGGAGCTACCTCCCTACTCTGCCATAGCATGCAGTAGTATCTTTGTCTTAAGGATGCAAATACTATTGAATGTGGTGTTGCTACCACTGTAGCAGCCATAGTGGCTGCTAGCGGGGCCACTGGGGGGCCGTGACGGTGGGCAGCACAGGCCCCCTCTTGCTGCGAGCCCCGTAGCTGCCGCTATGGCTGCTACAGTAGTAGTTACACCACCTCCTAGACAGGGGGTCTCTCTGGAAGCAGAATCCTGTCGGCAACACTATAGATGGGGATTTCACTCCTGGAGGAGCCATGACGGCTGCGTTAGCACCCGGTGCCCGAGTGGGCCCCCCGAAGGGTAGTGGGCCCCGGCACTTGCCCGGCTCTGCCAGGTGCGGACGGGAGCCCAGAGGACAGGTCCTCCAGAGTGTGAGATGCTCTTTGTAATGGCTCTTCCCTTTGGCCAAGAGATAAAAATTCTGAATAGAGGACCCGCTCTATTAACTCAGAGTTTCCTAAAAGGGTTTATGAAAATGGGTTTTCTAAACTGGACAATTAATCTAAAGTAAAAATTGTGATAGGGATTAATTGCTTGTGACATTGAAACTGTATATTAAGTCAAAGATTGAATAGAGGGTGAAATTTTCCTTATGCATTACTGTAAATGCATTATCCTCAGCACATGGAAATAACCCTAATGATGCTGCATTAAATGATGGAAAAGTGAATAAAATAAACCCTTACGTGAATATAACCACAAATAGCTTCTTTATATTCTTTTTGTTCGATCCTTTTGTGAAATATTAAATGTATTTACTTTCTTTGTAATTTGCTAATCGTTCTTCCTTCCTTAAACACTAAACACATGTAAATTATTGTAACTGAACAGGTAACATGATCCGTCTGCTTCCTTCATAAGAATTAGGAAGTGACCACAAAGACATTGAGACAACGGCATGGAAAAGCCTATAAACATTCTGCCACATATAATTTTATATAATATATTTATAAAGGGGTCAGAGTTCCATATATATATTTTTTAATCTGCTCCACTTTACATAGCCATATCATTGAATTATTAAATTCTGGCTGCCTGAGGCTTGAGCGTTTACTACAGATGTATCCTTTGAACTGTATATTAAATCAGTCTTCAATATACTTCAAAGCTCCCTCTTGTGGCGACTTCATACTGCTAGAATTTTACACTTAAGAACTTAAAAGTTATAGGCTCTGTTCACTATCTGATCACATTTGGTCACTGTATTATGCATGTATGCAACTACAGGGTGGGCCATTTATATGGATACACCTAAATAAAATGGGAATGGTTGGTGATATTAACTTCCTGTTTGTGGCACATTAGTATATGGGAGGGGGGAAACTTTTCAAGCTGGGTGTTGACCATGGCGGCCATTTTGAAGTCGGACATTTTGTATACAACTTTAGTTTTTTCAATGGGAAGAGGGTCATGTGACACATCAAACTTATCGAGAATTTCACAAGAAAAACAATGGTGTGCTTGGTTTTAACGTTACTTTATTCTTTCATTAGTTATTTACAAGCTTCTCTTTGTTTACAGCCATTGACATGTCGCAGAGGTTAACACGTGAGGAGTGGATAGAAATTGTGTTGATGTCTGGTGAACGCAGTACCCGGGTCATTGCAGCAGATTTCAATGCAAGACACCCTACGAGACCACCCATCTCCCATGCTACAGTTTGCAAACTGCTTGCCAAGTTTCGTGAAACTGGTTCAGTGTTGGATTTGCCCAAATGTGGACGCATGAAAACTGTCACTAATGAAGAAACATCAGTGGCTGTCCTAGCTTCATTCAGCAAGAGCCCACAGCGTAGCACTCGCCGCATGTCACTGGAGAGTGGCATCAGTCCAACATCCCTTCGGCGGATATTAGCTAGTCACAAATGGCACCCTTACATACTCCAGCTGCTGCAGCATCTCAACGAGGATGACCCAGATCGGCGCACTGAATTTGCAGAATGAGTAAAACAAAAATTGGAACAGGACCCTCAGTTTACACAGAACATTTTATTCAGTGATGAGGCAAACTTTTATGTGAATGGTGAAGTTAACAAACAAAACCACCGCTATTGGTCTGACACTAACCCACATTGGATAGATCCCTCCAAGACTGTTGGAACACAAAAATTGATGGTATGGTGTGGTATATGGGGTACAAAGATAGTGGGGCCATTCTTCATCAATGGAAACCTCAAGGCCACAGGATATCTGAAATTGCTACATGATGATGTGTTTCCCTCTTTAAGCACTGAAGCTGGCACGTTCCCTGAGTTTTTCCAGCAAGATGGTGCACCACCACATTATGGGTGTCAGGTCCGAGCATTCCTAGATGAACAGTTTCCTGGAAAGTGGATTGGTCGTCGTGGGCCAGTTGAATGGCCCCCTAGGTCTCCCGATCTGACCCCCTTAGACTTTTATCTTTGGGGTCATCTGAAGGCAATTGTCTATGATGTGAAGATACGAGATGTGCAGCAACTGAAACTA
Organism: Rhinoderma darwinii; assembly: GCF_050947455.1. Taxonomy (NCBI): domain Eukaryota; kingdom Metazoa; phylum Chordata; class Amphibia; order Anura; family Rhinodermatidae; genus Rhinoderma; species Rhinoderma darwinii. The sequence continues at coordinate 23,692,710 of NC_134690.1, forward strand.
CGGATACTGGAAGCCTGTGCTAGCATTTCTTCTGTGGTGTTGCTATCAGTGTGTGAAGAGTGGGAGAAGAGGGTTGCATTGACAATCCAACACAATGGGCAGCACTTTGAACACATTTTATAAGTGGTCAGAAACTTGTAAATAACTCATGAAAGAATAAAGTAACGTTAAAAGCAAGCACACCATTGTTTTTCTTGTGAAATTCTCGATAAGTTTGATGTGTCACATGACCCTCTTCCCATTGAAAAAACGAAAGTTGGATACAAAATGGCCGACTTCAAAATGGCCGCCATGGTCAACACCCAGCTTGAAAAATTTCCCCCCTCCCATATACTAATGTGCCACAATCAGGAAGTTAATATCACCAACCATTCCCATTTTATTTAGGTGTATCCATATAAATGGCCCACCCTGTATATTTTATTGACTACCATTGAAATTTTTTTTTAACCCCTATCCGCACCAGGACGTAACTGTACGTCGTTGCGGGAAGTTACTTCCCGCACGAGGACGTACAGTTACTGAGTTAATCCCGGTGCACACTGTCGGCGACAGTGTGCACCGGGAACCAGGAGGTCAGCTGTCGCCGACAGCTGACACTCCCCTCTTGCCGGCCAGCGGTCCTTTGCCGCTGATTTCGGCGCATTAACCCCTTAAATTCGGCGATCGGGTGCAATCGCCGAATTTTAGGGGTTTCTAACATATCGGCAGACCCCCGTCCGAAATCGCGGGGTCTGCCGATAGTTAGTATGGCAAACGGAAGCCAAACAATGGCTTCCGGGTCTGCCATGGACAGAAGCCCATCAGGACCAACCTTCGGCTGGTCCTGATAGGCTTCCTGTCAGAGTGACAGGAAGTCACTGTGTCGTTCCCGATGCACACTGTCGGCGACAGTGTGCATCGGGAACTTGGAGATCAGCTGTCCCCGACAGCGGACACTCTCCAGTGTTGCCGATCAGCGGCTCATCGCCGCTGATTTCGGCAATTAACCCGTTACATGCGGGGCTCGATTGCAATCTCCGCATGTAGCGGGTTTGTAGCGCATCAGCAGCCCCCATGCAATCGTGGGGGCTTCTGATGCTTGTGATGGCACCTGGGGGCCAGACAACGGCCCCCAGGTCTGCCATGTATGTCAGCCTATGAGGATCAGCCTCTGCTGATCCTCGTAGACCAACTGTCAAAGTGACTGTGACGTCACACTGACAGTTGGAATACATTACACTACCTAGGTAGTGTAATGTATTCTAGCAGCGATCAGAGCTGCAGGTCAAAAAAAGAAAGTGTAAAAAGTAAAAAAAAAAGTTAATAAACAAAAATATAAAGTGTAAAAAGTAAAAAAAAGTTAATAAAAATGTTTTATAAAAGTGTAAAAATAAAAGGTTTTGTTTTCCTATAATAAATCATTTATTATAGGGAAAAAATGAAAACGTTAAAAAAAAGTACACATATTTGGTATCGCCGCGTTCGTAACGACCCAATCTATGAAACTATAATGTTAATTTTTCCGCACGGTGAACGCCACAAACAAAATAAACTGAAAACTGTCAGCATCGCTATTTTTTGGTCACCACCCCTCCCAAGATATAGAATAAAAAGTGATCAAAAAGTTGCATTTACCCCAAAATGGTACCAATAAAAACTACAACCCGTCCCGCAAAAAACAAGACCTCCCACAGCTTTTTTGACGAAAAAATAAAAAAGTTACGGCTCAGAATAGCGTGTCCCAGAAAATAAATTATTTTATAGAAACTTCATTTTATTGTGCAAACGCTGCAAAACTTAAAAAAAACTATACACATATGGTATCGGCGTAATCGTACCGACCGGCAGAATAAATTAAAACGTAATTTATTGAGCACGGTGAACGCTGTAATAAATAAAGAATTTAAAGCGCCAAAATCGCTGTTTTTTGGTCACCCTAGCTCTAAAAAACATCCTGAGGGGCCAAAATGCTCACTATACCCCTAGAAAAATTCCTTGAGGGGTGTAGATTCCAAAATAGGGTGACTTTTGGCGGGTTTCCACTGTTTTGGTCCCTCCGGGGCGTTGCAAACCCGACATGGCACTGAAAACCAATCCAGCAAAATCTGCTTCCAAAATCCAAAAGGCGCTCCCTCCCTTCTGAGCCCTGCTGTGGGTCCAGACATCAGTTTACGACCACATATGGGGTATTGCCGTAATCGGGAGAAATTGCTTTACAAATGTTGGGCGGCTTTTTCTCCTTTATTCCTTGTAAAAATGAAAAAATTCTATGTTTCCACAGAAAAATAGGTGATTTTCATCTTCACAGACTAATTCCACAAAATTCTGCAAAAAAACTGTGGGGTCAAAATGCTAACTATACCCCTAGAAAAATGCCTTGAGGGGTGTAGTTTCCAAAATGGGGTCACTTTGGGGGGGTTTCGGCTGTTTAGGTACCACAAGACCTCCTCAAACCTGACATGGTGCCTAAAATATATTCCTAAAAAAAGGAGGCCCCGAAATCCACTAGCTGCTCCTTTGCTTCTGAGGCCTGTGCTTCAGTCCATTAGGACACTAGGGCCACATGTTGGATATTTCTAAAATCTGCAGAATCTGGGCAATAAATATTGAGTTGCGTTTCCCTGGTAAAACCTTCTGTGTTACAGATTTTTTTTTATTACAAATGAATTTCGGCAAAAAAAATGAAATTTGCAAATTTCACCTCTACTTTGCCTTAATTCCTGTGAAACGCCTAAAGGGTTAAAATATTTTCTGAATGTGGTTTTGAATACCTTGAGGGGTACAGTTTTCAAAATGGGGTGATTTATGGGGACTTTCTAATATATAAGGCCCTCAAAGCCACAGAACTGAACTGGTCCCTGAAAAAATAGCCTTTTGAAATTTTATTGAAAATATGAGAAATTGCTGCTAAATTTCTAAGCCTCGTAACGTCCTAGAAAAATAAAAGTACGTGAAAAAAAATGATGCAAACATAAAGTAGACATATAGGAAATGGTAACTAGTAACTATTTTGTGTGGTATTACTATGTGTTTCACAAGCAAATACATTTAAATTTAGAAAAATGCTAATTTTTGCACATTTTTGCTAAAATTTGAAGTTTTTCACAAATAAATATTGAATTTATCGACCAAATTTTTTCACTAACATAGAGTACAATATGTCACGAGAAAACAATCTCAGAATCGCTTGGATAGGTAAAAGCATTCCGGAGTTATTACCACATAAAGTGACACATGTCAGATTTGAAAAAATAGGCTGTGTCCTGAAGGCCAAAACAGGCTGTGTCCTTAAGGGGTTAAATAACCCAAGGTATACCTTTTTGCTATTGTGACCCAGTTGTATTGAAAAGTGTAATCGACTATAATTTTAAATACAATTAAGGCAATGGTATACTATTTTATGGACAGTTTTTTGATCAAGAAAAAACTATTGTCCCTTCAAAAATCTTCTATAATTAATATTTTTTTGCCACCCACACAAAAAAAAGAAAAAAAACAACCTCAGCCAACCTAAACTACAGCCGTAGCCCACCTCTGGTCACCCGAATATACATCCTGTCATATATAAAATGACTGTAGCAGAAAACTTTTTAGTTCAAATGTATGAAATTAAAATAGAATTTTTTTTGAAAATCATCTACTATTTTCCTCTTATCACACCATGGTGGGGCAAAATACCAATTATCAGCCCCCACTATGCAGCACAAGGTCCCTCAAGGTTTCACTCTCTACAACTTGAGGGCATTGAGGGAGAATTTCAATCTTTATAGTTGTCTCCCCTTTAGAATTCAAGCTGGCCCGGTGACCAGCTGATCTCGGCAGGTTCGGATTCTGAAACAAAGCTTTGACTTAGCTGAATGATGAATGACCGATCATTTAATACATGGATGGCCTGCATCCACCAGAGTAACAGTCACTCTTTATTAGCTGCTTTCTGCTACGGCTAATAAAGAGGTTCCTGAGTGGGGGACCACCCTATATTGTGCCCTAATACGACATATGGAAAGGGGTTGACCTGGTGGGAAAACCCCTTTAAGCTGCTCACAATAAACATATTTGATGCCCTTCTGACAAATCTATATTGACTTTTTTCAGGCTACTGCACTCAACTCTGAACCTCCCCACCTTTCTCCCTTAGTCACAGCAGTGCCCACTTCCCCAGTAGTTAGAGCAGTCCTACCGTCCCCCAGTGATCATTGCAGGACTTCCCACCCTTCTCATTAGTTCATGCACACATGAATGGGCTATCATTTAAAGAATGAATAGATCAGTACCATCGTCCAGCCCAATATACAAATTAGTAAGTCAGTACTGAGTATTGTAAAAAAACAAAAACTGTCTTCGACCTTTTCTTATTACAATACTATTTTCCATTCTTGCATATGGAAACCTTGAATGCCCCCCCTTCCTCCAAGACCCTAAACATTTTTAACCTCTATGCATATAGAGAATACCGAAGTGTGATCTCAGGCATTCTCATTAAGCTTAGTCCCCTGGTTGAAATTTGTGGAACCGCACTGTATGGATGCATATGTTAGTCCATAAAAGTTGTTTACCTTACAGAGTAACTGGAAACATATGATATGTCATAAAGACATGTCAGAAGTTATAATCAGTGGGGGTCTTGGTGCTGGGTACTCCACTTACCGCTAAAGGCAATGGGCAGTAGCACTCAGCCTAAAACTCTACCGTTTCAGCTGGGATCGGCTCTCTTTATCAGCTTCAAAACGGGCTCATAGACATTCAATGTGAGCCCGTCTTCAGGCTAGCGAGGAGAGCCTATCACAGTCGAAGGTGCACTCCTCTCAAGTAAGCGCTTCTGCCCCTACGTTTCAACGATGATGGGGCTCTCAACACCCAAACCTCCCCCGATCAAAACTTTTGATATGTCTTTATGACATATTGTAACAAACGTTTTCTGAAAGCACAGTTACACTTTAAGTGTATGTATAGGGATATGCATGTGAAAAAAAATCTATACACAGATGTGCATACAGTACAACCGACATAATCAATTCACAATTATTATTACCTAGCTGTCATAGAAATCAGCCCTTAATAGATTAACTTCCTGTGGAGGTCTGGTGAGCTTGTGATTCAAATTAGAAACCAATCTAAAAAAGCAGAGCTGCAGTATGAAATATGAGGAAGAGACAGAGCAGCAGGCTAAGTCTGCGATGAGACAGAAGATAGATTTTAGACTACCTCAGACTCCAATAGACATTGCAGCTAAGCTGGAATCATTTATCGTAGCTGTGCCCTATTAGACCTAAAAGCAGCCAAGACAAAAAGAAAATAAATAGATAGGAAACCTTAAAAAAGGAGCAATTTACGTAACACTTTCAAGACCAAAAGTGGACATAAATACTACAAGAGATCTGACAGATCCCCAATACTACACCAAACAGGAGAACTGACATATCCTTCATACTACACCACACAGGATAGCTGACAGATCCTCTATACTACACCACACAGCAGAACTGACAGATCCTCTATACTACACCACACAGGAGAACTGACAGATCCTCTATACTACACCACACAGGAGAACTGACAGATCCTCTATACTACACCACACAGGAGAACTGACAGATCCTCAATACTATACCACACAGGAGAATTGACATGTCCTCCATAATACACCACACACAGGAGAGCTGACAGATCCTCTATACTACACCACACAGTAGCGCTGGCAGATCCTCTATACTACACCACACAGGAAAGATGACAGATCCTCTATAATATACCACACAGGAAAGCTGACAGATCATAGATAAAACACCACACAGGAGAGCTGACAGTTCCTCAATAGTATACCACACAGGAGAACTGAAGTACACTCCATAATACACCACACAGGAGAGCTGACAGATCCTCTATACTACACCACACAGTAGCGCTGGCAAATCCTCTATACTACACCACACAGGAGAACTGACAGATCCTATATACTACACCACACAGGAGAGCTGACAGATCCTCTATACTACACTACACTACACAGGAGAGCTGACAGATGCTCTATACTACACCACACAGGAGAGATAACAGCTCCTCTATACTACACCACACAGGAGAGCTGACAGATCCTCTATACTACACAGGAGAGCTGACATCTCCTCTATACTACACCTCACAGAAGAGCTGACAGCTCCTCTATACTACACCACACAGGAGAACTGACAGATCCTCTATACTACACCACACCACACAGGAGAGCTGATAGATCCTCTATACTACACCACACAGGAAAGCTGACAGATCCTCAATACTATATGACACAGGAGAACTGAAGTATTCTCCATACCACACCACACCACACCACACCACACCACACAGGACAGCTGACAGATCCTCTATACTACACCACACAGGAAAGCTGACAGATCCTCTATACTACACCACACAGGAGAACTGACAGCTCCTCTATACTACACCACACAGGAGAGCTGACAGATGCTCTATACTACACCACACAGGAGAGATGACAGTTCCTCTATACTACACCACACATGAGAGCTGACAGATCCTCTATACTACACCACACAGGAGAGCTGACATCTCCTCTATACTACAACACACAGAAGAGCTGACAGCTCCTCTATACTACACCACACAGGAGAACTGAGAGTTCCTCGATAATACACCACACAGGAGAGCTGATAGATCCTCTATACTACACCACACAGGAAAGCTGACAGATCCTCAATACTATATGACACAGGAGAACTGAAGTATCCTCCATACTACACCACACAGGAGAGCTGACAGATGCTCTATACTACACCACAGAGGAGAGCTGACAGATCATGTGTACTACACTACATAGGAGAGGTGACAGATCCTCTATACTACACCACACAGGACAGCGGACAGCTCCTTTATAATATACCACACAGGAGAGCTGACAGATACCCTGTACTACACCACCCAGGAGAACTGACAGCTCCTCTACACTACACTACACAGGAGAGCTGACAGGTCCTCTATACTACACCACACAGGAGAGCTGACATGTCCTCTATACTACACCACACAGGTGAGCTGACATGTCCTCTATACTACACCACAAAGGAGAGCTGACAGTTCCTCTATACTACACCACACAGGAGAGCTGACAGGTCCTCTACACTACACCACACAGGAGAGCTGACATGTCCTCAATACTACACCACCCAGGAGAGCTTGCATGTCCTCTATACTATACCACACTGAATAACTGACAGATCCTCTGTACTACACCACACAGGAGAGCAGACAGTTCCTCTATACTACACCACACTAGAGAGCTGACAGATCCACTATACTACACTACACTACACTACACCACACCACACAGGAGAGCTGACAGCTCCTCTATACTACACCATACAGGAGAACTGACAGATCATATATACTACACCACATAAGAGAGCTGACAGCTCCTCTATACTACACCACACAGGAGAGCTGACAGCTCCTCTATACTACACCACGCAGGAGAGCTGACAGATCCCCTATACTACACCACACAGGAGAGCTGACATATCCTCTATACTACACCCCACCGGAGGGCTGACATATCCTCTATACTACACCACACAGGAGAACTGGCAGATGCTCTATACTACACCACACAGGAGAACTGACAGATCATCTATACTACACCACAAAGGAGAGCTGACAGATCCTTTATACTACACCACACAGGAGATCTGACAGATCCTCTATACTATACCACACAGGAAAGCTGATAGATCATCTATACTACACCCCACAGGAGAGCTGACAGATCCCCTATACTAAACCACACAGGAGGGCTGACAGCTCCTCCAAATGACACCACACAGGAGAGCTGACAGATCCTCCAAACTACACTACACAGGAGAGCTGACAAATCCTCTATAGTACACCCCACATGAGAGCTGACAGATCCTTTATACTACACCACACAGGAGAGCTGACTTATCCTCTATACTACACCACACAGAAGAACTGGCAGATCCTCTATACTACACCACACAGGAGAACTGACAGATCATCTATACTACACCACAAAGGAGAGCTGACAGATCCTCTATACTACACCACACAGGAGATCTGACAGATCCTCTATACTATACGACACAGGAGAGCTCATAGATCCCCTATACTAAACCACACAGGAGGGCTGACAGCTCCTCCAAACGACACCACACAGGAGATCTGACAGCTCCTCTAAGAACCCCACAGGAGACTACAGCACACAGGAGAACTGTCAGATCCTCTATACTACACCACACAGGAGAGCTGACTTATCCTTTATATTACACCACACAGGAGAGCTGAAAGGTTCTCTATACTACGCCCACAGGAGAGCTAACAGATCCTCTATACAACACCACACAGGAGAGCTGACAGTTCCTATATACTATACCACACAGGAGTGCTGACAGATCCTCTATACTACACCACGCAGGAGAGCTGACAGTTCCTATATACTATACCACACAGGAGAGCTGACTGATCCTCTATACTACACTACACAGGAGAGCTGACAGAACCTATATACTATACCACACATTAGAGCTGACAGATCCTCTATACTACACTACACAGGAGAGCTGACAGATCCTTTATACTACACCACACAGGAGAGCTGACATATTATTTTTAAAGGAATTTTGTGGTTTAGAAAACACATTTTAAAATGCCATATTATGGACTTCTGAGATAATAGAGGGTATCCCCTTATTAGTACCCTCATCTCTTAGCTGGAGTAAAAAAAATGGCTACAAAGAACCTCTCTGTCTCTCTTTTGAGGACTCAACATTATCTTGCATTAGGTGCATTGAGATCAATGTGGATCGTGTAATACTTCATTTTGCCTGTGTGGATGCTGCAGTGAAATTGAACACTTGTCAGGTTCTACCCTGGGTTAAAGCTAATCACTGTGATCAGTTTGTCATTTGGGGGTCCTTATAAAAACAGGAACTGTGTAAAGCAGGCACCCACTTTAACAATTAAATCCTATTTTGACCCTAGTTTTTTTTTACCCAAAAAATATTTTCTAGGAGAAAGTGACCAAAAAACAGTGCTGTAATCCACTAAAATACTAGTAAGCCATGTAGACAAGAACATTACTACCTGTGCCTTGTGCCAATTACTATGAAGATCCATAAGATTCATGTGAAAACATGCTTGCAAACAATAGATGTTCTATAATTAGTATAACTTAAGGACATCAGCCACGGTGCGCTCACACAATGTCACTCCTTAAGACTTATGTTTACATGTAGTCATACATTCTTGGAAACATGTAGCTGGAATGTAACATGTAGTGCGTATTATATTATATTATGTTACAACAATGTATCTCTATGTTTGATTTATAAAAAAAAAGATAACAAATATATTGCTGAGGATCAGGTAGGGACAAAATTGTGATTTCTGTTGTATATACTACATAAGTTCAAGTGTATGCCTTATATCCACTATATTAAGAAAAAAATCGCTTTGCCACTATCCCTGTTAATGATTTCATATTATATTGCTTTAGCACACCATCTAAATTGTATACATGCAAAATAATGCATATATTATAAATACGGCGGCTAAATTAATATTTAATGTCCATATAATATATTATACGTTCCGACCATTTCTTTTATGTGCAGGTTTTGCTTTTTATTGTGTTTGTCAATTAATGTATTTGTTTTGCTTTCCTGTATCGCGAAGATAATATTTCTGTCTTTTTTTTCTATTTCATTTTGTTACCCATATTATTTTAAAACTAAGTATCACAGTATGGGATTCCATGTGTGTTTACTTCCGATCAATATCGGCCTTTGCATAACATGGTTAAGCACATGATATGTGTTCCAATCATATATTTCCCAGGTAATATCAAAAGATTGTCTTGTTCCCTACGATATAGGCAGGCACGTATACATTTTTCATATGTGATACATAGAGCCGAACTTTGACCTGAAAGGGTTACCTGCCTAAATGCGTTTCCGGCTATCACAGGTGCCGTGAAGCACAATTCTTGCCGAGGCTGATTTGACCGGATATAGACCCACGGAAGGTGCACTAGAACTGACTACATGCCATGATTAAGGACACGATCTGTGTCTGAAACGCGTAGGCGATTTATTGTCATAAAACCACCTCTCAATTGCGTTTTATGTTTCCAAATAAAATTAGGAACACTGTTTCCTTTTAACGAGTTTTCAGCGCTGGATCAAATTTTCTTTTTTTCTATCTATCTATCTATCTATCTATCTATCTATCTATCTATCTATCTATCTATCTATCTATCTATCTATCTATCTATCTATCTATCTATCTATCTCATATCTATCTATCTATCTATCTATCTATCTATCTATCTATCTATCTATCTATCTATCTATCTATCTATCTATCTATCTATCTATCTATCTATCTATCTATCTATCTATCTATCTATCTATCTATCTATCTATCATCTATCTATCATTTACCCTACCCTCAAGAGTACAGTAAATTTAAGGCATAGGAAACAACAATGTGATGTCACATATTGAGGTGAAAGATTACAAACAATAGATGTTCTATAATTAGTATAACTTAAGGACATCAGCCACGGTGCGCTCACACAATGTCACGACTTATGTTTACATGTAGTCATACATTCTTGGAAACATGTAGCTGGAATGTAACATGTAGTGCGTGTTATATTATATTATGTTACAACAATGTATCTCTATGTTTGATTTAAAAAGAAAAAAAAAAAAGAAAAAAAAGTAGTGAAGCGGGAAGTGTTCCTGGTCCCAGCCTTATATATGCACCTTTCAGATCTGAATAATTTACATTACCTGAGGTTCTGTTTTCCAGCATACAAACCTCTAAGAAGTAACCAAGATCCTAATTCAGGTAAGATAGACACAGAAAGAGAACTTTATTACTTATCTCACATGTATAAGTTATCTCTCTCTCTCTCTCTCCACTAAATACTTGACTAAGTCCCCTATCTATCTATCTATCTATCTATCTATCTATCTATCTATCTATCTATCTATCTATCTATCTATCTATCTATCTATCTATCTATCATCTATCTATCTATCTATCTATCTATCTATCTATCTATCTATCTATCTATCTATCTATCTATCTATCTATCTATCTATCTATCTATCTATCTATCATCTATCTATCTATCTATCTATCTATCTATCTATCTATCTATCTATCTATCTATCTATCTATCTATCTATCTATCTATCTATCTATCTATCTATCTATCTATCTATCTATATATCTATCATCTGTCTATCTATCTATCTATCTATCTATCTATCTATCTATCTATCTATCTATCTATCTATCTATCTATCTATCTATCTATCTATCTATCTATCTATCATCTTCATAAATTTAAATTATGATTAAATACTAATATATAGGTAATGATAGTGCTCTTTGTCCCCATTAATTCATACAGGTACCGTAATAGTTTTAGGCTCCCTCTTAGAGACATTCCCTCTATTTGTCAGACCAAAGTGCTGTAATAAAGAGCAGCTCTTACCCTGGAGGAAAGGCGGCCTGTTAACTGCAATGCCACATGGAAACCTACATTTTCCTTGCCCCAAATTTTGGTAGGCACCCTCTTTGCTCTTTATATACCACTAGGACAGGGGTCTCAAGCACGCGGCCCCTGGGGCCGCATGCGGCCCCTGGGGCTGTCATCTGCGGCCCGCGGGACACAGAGCCGCTAGTATCGGCTCTGCTCCGAGACTCTGGAATTCCCTGACATCGCTGTCCACATATGAACAGCGATGCCTGGGGCTTCCCCAGAGCCGGAGTCCCGAGCAGAGCGCTGGTGTCGGCTCTGCTCCGGGACTCTGTGGAATTCCCTGACATCGCTGCCCATATATGGACAGTGTGTCAGGGTCTTCCCCAGAGCGGAGTCCCGGGCAGAGCGCTATTATCGGCTCTGCTCTGGGACTCTGGGGAAGCCTCTGACATCGCTGTCCATACATCGACAATGATGTCAGGGGCTTCCCCATAGCAGGAGTCCCAGTGATGTCAGGAGCACAGCTGGAGTCCCAGGAAGAGCCTACTAGCGCTCTGCCTGGGACTCCAGCTCTGGGCAAGCCCCTGACATCACTGGGGCAGCCTCTACAGAGGGCACTGGGGCAGCCTCTACAGAGGGCACTGGGGCAGCCTCTACAGAGGGCACTTTGGCAGCCTCTACAGAGGGCACTGTGGCAGCCTCTACAGAGGGCACTGTGGCAGCCTCTACAGAGGGCACTTTGGCAGCCTCTACAGAGGGCACTGTGGCAGCCTCTATAGAGGGGACTGTGGCGTTATCTACAAGTGGGTGTGTGACAGTATCTGAAGAGGACACTGGCATTATCTACAGAGGGCACTGTGGCCTTATCTACAGAGGGCACTGTGGCTTTATCTACAGAGGGCACTGTGGCATTATCTACAGAGGGCACTGTGGCTTTATCTACAGAGGGCACTGTGGCCTTATCTACAGAGGGCACTGTGGCCTTATCTACAGAGGGCACTGTGGCTTTATCTACAGAGGGCACTGTGGCCTTATCTACAGAGGGCACTGTGGCCTTATCTACAGAGGGCACTGCGGCAGCATCCACAGAGGGCACTGCGGCACTATCTAAAAAGGGGCTGCCCAATCTTGACATGTGTGCTAACTGAGCCGCCGGACTGCATTTAGCGACACTTAAACTGGAAAGCTGGATTGTTGAAATAAGCACGTGGAGAAATCTCTCAAATTTGAAACCTAGCGCTATTATTATAGTAATGTGGTATTATTATTATTATAGTAATATAGTGTTATAGTAGTTCAAATAACTAATTGATTAACAATAATTTTGTATTGTATCAAATCTGAAAGTAATGCGGCCCGTCAACTTCCCATTTTTTCTATATGCGGCCCACTTACCCGGCCGAGTTTGAGACCCCTGCACTAGGATTTACATATTCTATATGAAGACTGTGAATAGAACACAACTCGTTTTTATTCAGTAAAATACGTCTACATTATGTGTTACAGCAGTGAGCTGTGTTCTTAGTAATAAACATTGCATTGTGCAGATACTCACCACTTACATTGAAATCCAGACCGAGTTCTACTTTTTACAGAGAGATGAAGCTGCGTCTTGCTAGTCTGCTGATGCTGACACTAATACAGGTGTGTATAGTAGCTAAGCACAATGAGTATTTTATAGCTGAAGGAAATGAGCCATTACTAAAAGCCTGATACATTGTCATTTATTGTGTAATGTACTCACAGGGGGAGATTTTTGTCGCCTTCTCCGTCCCAAACAATGAAAATGTAGGTAACGCAGTGATTTCAAACTCGGATACAGATTTTCCCAACGTCACAAATTCGGTGAGTATTTCTTAAAAGAACGCTAAACCTAAAAATGAATAACAAAAGGAAATGGGAGAAAAATGTGTCCAGTGTTTATCAGTCTGCAGCTTTTTCTGCGGCTCCTAAAACAAATAGTCTTGCAGGGAACGAAGGTTAATTTTCCCCAGATGCCTTACATTATCTTTTGGCAGATGACCAAAGCGGCCATGCTTTATTAAAGGGGGCAGGGCTTAGAGTTCCTGGTCTCCTATTGCAGGTAGAGCAGTGGGGGAGTTCTCCTGCTGCAGCTAGTTGCCTTACAGCTGTACACAGGTTTGTGAAAAGAAAGATGAAAATGGATAATCTCCTAGAAATCATTTAGAAGAATTCCCTTTATATTTCTTATGGTACCAAATGCAATAGGAGACTAAATAGAATCAAAGTGGATTAGGAGATTAAAGGAGGATTAGCCAGGATTTATGAGCTAATGTAGGACATTTATTGATGAGTGCTGCAGATTTGTAAATCCAGCTCTGAAGTATAATAAAGGCTGCAACTAGTTCAAAATCAGTACAAGATAATATCTTTACAAACTGACTCACTTTTTTATGTACATTATTTCTATTTCTCTATAAACTTGTAAAATTATGTTTAAAGGTGAAACCACCACTTAAAGGGAATATATCACCTCTGTTTTTCAATAAATA